>NC_085139.1:209689321-209880067 GCF_024139115.2 Armigeres subalbatus | reverse complement strand
CGAAGTTACGTCTATATGCTGTGCGTCTGTTATTCGGTTTTTATTGTTTGAATAATTTTCGTTTACTATGGCCTCAAAAGTTTTGGAATGCAAGAGATAATGGCTATTCCAGATAATTACGTATGTCTGATTTTTTCCAGATTTGAAAATGGGTATCAAAATGAGTTTTCCATATATTGGGAATTTTCCTGATCTAGTGACATATTAAATAGCCAAAATAATGGAGTGGTTAGTTCTACTGCTAGGGTTTTCATAAATATAGGAGGATTCCATCAGACCAGGACCTTTCACATCTAAATTACGTAGGGTCTGAAAATGTCCGGAATGAAGTTGATTCACCCAATATCATTTGAAAACTCTGAAAAATGCAAAATAGTCACTGATCATTTTCAGAAAATGTAGAGAATGGAAAAATCTGCAAAAGATTGCAGTTCTTTCCGAGCTATCCCCGTTTTCGTCTAGATGCATAATTGATGGAAAGTTATTAGATTTTAGTTTTGTTTTACGTAATTAAAGAAGTTCTTTGGACAGGACTTTATTTCGCTTCAGTTTATTGTAATCTTCCAATGCGTTACTGATAGTAATTCAATTGATCGATAGTCCAAGTAATATACTAAATTTTCATTACTGTTATGACTTTTGTAAATTTTGTGCTTTTTGCTTTCGATTTCTTAAATTCTGATTTGCCGGTTATACCAAATTGGGTCTTTATTATTGTTATGACGTCGTTTTCGTTTTAGTGGAGTTCTTGAGATTATGTCAGATAATAATTCAAAAGTGTTAACAGATGCTTCGACATCTTTCTATTTTTAAAACTATTTGCCAGTTATTATTTAACCTACCTCGAATATTTTCATAGTTCGCTAAATTGTATTCAAA
Source organism: Armigeres subalbatus (assembly GCF_024139115.2). Classification (NCBI taxonomy): domain Eukaryota; kingdom Metazoa; phylum Arthropoda; class Insecta; order Diptera; family Culicidae; genus Armigeres; species Armigeres subalbatus. The sequence goes on along the minus strand of NC_085139.1, from coordinate 209,879,188 downwards.
GACATCCTCATACTCACATGTTGGGTCTTTGTTCTTCATGAATGAATAACGAGTATTCGATTGCAGTGGAACGCTTCATTTTTCCACAATGGATTGATAGATTCTGTTACAGAAATCTTCTATGATATTTGTCAGCAAGAGGTCCAAATAAATTTTGATGTTTTTTATATGATAATTTGGTTTATCCTAAACTTGCAGACTGTTGCAAAAATTAATTCAAAGTTTTTATCCCCAACGACTGGCAGGATAGTATCGTTTTCTGAGTCTAGAAAAGATGCAGCACGTTAAAGTCCCATAGATGTGAACTAACTCCTGGATGTTCTGATAGTATTCAGCGCACTCAAAAAAGATTCATAGTTGTGCTTACTAACGATTAGGTGGAAATATACCGATGCGAATATGCATTTCTAGCTTTTCAGCATGAATTCATTGATGATTTGTTAAAGTTTGCTGAATAGCTATTAGAACACACCACCGGACTTTTTCTGAGACGTTGAAAACTCCTGTCATCTCTAAATACATTAAAGTTACTTCCAAAATTTCTTCACTCCTAACGCTTTCATCCCAGCTTGTTTACGTTGCCAGAATAATCGAAAGGATGAGCTTAATATTAAATATATCCTTCATTTTGGCTGGGCTTTTCATCTGATTGAAATTCTGACAATAAATTAGAACTTCAGTCGAGTCTGAAGAAGTTTAAGTATGACGGTCGACGAAATATTTACCTCTTCTGATGTTTCATGGCGTGTTATCTTCACTTGTTAATGTTACTTCCGGAGAGTGCGTCATTGCCGATGAAAATTTGGTGGGCTGTAGAATTTATATGCGGCCTCCCTAGTGCGTTGAAGTCTGAGTGTGTTACTGGAAAGGAACGAACGGTGTGATTGAAGGTCTGCTCAAGGTCGTTGCGGAGATATTCCTAGATCCTCGTGTACATCCAGGAAAATTTGACGCAAGTTAAGAGGTCCTTCAGATGCTGCACCAGTGGCTGGTTTGGTTCCACGAATGCATACTAGGTGGCTGGTCTGCAAGTATGACAGGAACATACGCACAGTCCATAATTTTGGGTCCCGTAGTCGTGTTTTAAAAACGTCGATCACCAGACGATTGCTCTGTAGTCTTACTATAGGTGGTCGATTGGGTCCAGACAGAGGAGGGCTCGATATCCATTTAGTCGGCTTTCACTGCTGCAAGAAAGGTTGGCTGTTGCTGTTGTTGTTGGTTTGTGACTGTGATAGTTTTCTGGTTGATATGTTTTATAGGTTTCTGCTGAGGCTTATGTTCACCTTTCTAAAATTAATTAGTTTTGGGACCGATAGACCAGGGATAGGATGGTCGGTGATGAGGGTGGAGCAAATTGTTCAGCAAGTAGTTCCTGTCTTTACCATGTGTCCTTGAGTATGATCTTTGAAAGTTGCAGGTTTGTTGCTAATACGAACGGATTGTTGTTTCTTTCGTTTCCTTCATTTTCCAAGTACAAAAACAAAGTTGGACTTGACAGCGAAAGAAAATAAATTGAAGTATCTGGGCCATATTGACCCGTTATGTTAAGATGGTTAACTGGGCAGGACCTGAACCCAGACCCAACCAACAACGAATCTTCTTCAAAGTTTATTGAGCTAAGTCTTTCTGTGCTGAAAACAATTGTGGATGTCCCCGGCATAAATATAATTGACCTACACCTATTCATTTTTTCCTAATCAGCATTACAAGGCCAACATCCTAACTGGTAAACCATCCTCTCCATGGGTTGCGCTTAAGCGTTTTTTTTTTTGCATAAAACCTGAAGACTCGTTAGGCTGGCACAATACAAACTTTTAGCGCTTGAACGAAGCACGGTCTACGAACGTACCACCGCAATTCCTTTTCCGACCATCCTAAAATTTACCAATTTATAGGCCATCTTGTCTGATTTCCTATCAAAGTGGAATACTGTGTCCCGCAAATGACGACATCTTTCTCCCCAAATCGATTGAATATCGAAACACAGCATCTTGCATGATGGACGTACATCGTTCGATACGCAACGGTAGGTACCTCCACCAATAAATCGAAATTAATGGCTTTCCGCGTGCTGCCCACCTCTCTGGCGCAAAACGGTAAATGGCGCCCCCGCCATCCAGTAATGCGATAATGATGGCACGTTGAAATTTGTGCCACCGACGACATTAGTGGAGCGATGACAGTGACGATTAGACGATGTGACGGTGCAATATTTGCGCTTTGATAGCCAATTAGGGAGCAGTTTACGGCTAAAGGAAGCCATTTCACCTCTTCCGCCGCGTGAGTTAGCAGTTAAACATCAAATTGTGGAGTCCTGTACGCATCGGTGGTATTATCCAGGGAGGGAAGGTGTAAGCAATATGCCAGCGCCTTTTACCGCCTGCTCATTTGACTGGATTTTATTACACTTCAAACCTCAAACAGCGCTTCCAGTTAACCCGGCTCGGTCTGGGGAGCCAAACATCCTCGTAAACGCCAAAATCTAATTAAAATTTTAACCTGCTTAATATCATAATCTGTCCCTCCCCATGCCGCGCCACCGAAACGAATGCTTCGGGGCTCGGAAGGTAGCTCTCAGCTTCCCAGCCCAACCAAAAAACAGCGGTAGTGGCTTAATTTGTGTTCCCCTGCGAACGCACTCCGTCGCGTCGCGTAGCGTAGCACGCCATCATCGTCACGGATTAATTAAATTAAGGTGAACCTTTTTTTCCACCACGCCGAGGACCGACCGATGAAACGGTGAAATAGCAAATTAGCAGCCACTTGTTCATTTCCTGTCGAGCCCCAGACCTCTAGATGTAGATCAGGCAGATCTGAACGGTGTGGTTGGTATGGTGGTGGTTCTGTTCTGCGACCACACGGAAGTTCACCGTCGAGATAGTGAGCGTGCGAAGGAGGAAGCTGGGGGAGGAGGGAATTTATGTCCGACATCTGGCTTCTGGGGTAATGCGTGGAGCGTACCTTGCTTGCAGGCGACAACGACGACGCGGTGATGATGGCACGGTGCGTTATCGTATCATAATTGCGATTTGCTTTAGGGTCGGGGATTTTTCCGGTGAGCGGCTCTTGCTGCTACTGTTCGGAGGCCTACGGGTATGGTAGGTTAATTGGGTATCGCAAAGAGGTGGTAAATAAAAATATTAGGCCGTAATTAACGCGTTTGTTGGTTGTCATTATGATAATTTACACTTCAAATGAGCAGTGGATTGAAAACATTCAAGATCGTGAGAATATAAAAGGATCATAAGCAAATAAGTAAATTTTAGAAACGATCAGAAACTATTAGAAGGATTCTTCGGCAAGCAGCAATTGGTTTTCTCTTTCAATATTTAAAATGTTGATAAAATTTGAAACATTACACTAAGAATTTCAAAGCTTGCAGATAAAAATCTATATTTTAGCTCGAAACATTCAAAATATCATGCCAAAGGCATCAATAGGAAAGTCGTTCAAATTTTGTTCCTGTATGTCTGAAGTTTACGTTTAAGACTACTGAAAAGCACTATCATCGCGATTGATTCTGTGGATAATCCTTTCAGACAAGATCGTCATTCAACTGAATGTATCTTGAGACGATTTACGCTCTTCCCTGATTGACCAGTTCACAAGATCGCATGGGTCACTCGTGTCGGCTTTACAGAAAATCAAATCGATCACATCTGCATCAGCCTTAAATGGGAACGGATCCTTCCTAGATGTACGGAATAAACGTAGTGCCGATATCGCGTCTGATCATCACTTCCTCATCCGCGAAATACGCCTGCGCATTGCGTGGATTCGTCGGCAGGATGAGAAGAGTTGGACGATGGTTCAACATACGTCGACTTGAGTATTCCACGGTGAAAAGGTCCCTCGTTGATGAACTGGATACTCGTTCTGCAGATATTTAGGAAGGTGACAGCGTGGAAGACCAGCGGACCGCCATAAAGAATGCCTTCACGCCACCAGTGAGAATAATCTGGGCGAACTGCGCACCCAGAGAAAACAATGGATCACCGATGAGACCTGGAGGAAGATACAGGAGCGAAGAGGAGCCAAGCCGCGATATAGCGATCAAAAACCGGAGGAGCTGAAGTCTTAGCCCGTCAACGATACTCGACTCCTGGAGAAGGAAGTAAAACGCTCTTGTCGACGGGACAAGCGAGCGTAAGCGGCCTTTATGGCCGACAAAAGGACAGCGAAGGGACAGCTTAAGCGGGGCGAAGATGAATGCAACGATCAACCTCCGTAATGGAGGCAGTTATTGGAAAATAAACAAGTAGTGTGACCCCTTCTTGGTATATGTTTGTAATCCAAGTAGTTCTTGTTATTGTCGTGGGCTCCTGATGATCTACGAACTCCATACAATCAAGGTCCTGTGGATCAACCTTCGTAATGGATACAGTTATTGAAGAATAAACAAGTTGTGTGACCCCTTCTTGATAAATGTGTGTATTCAAGCAGTTATTGTTGTTGTTGTTGTGGGCACCAGGTAGTCTACGAACTCCATAGCGTCAAGGTCTGTTAATCAACTTTTTGTTCTCGTGAACTCCGTAATGGACGCAATGACCTCTTCTTGGTACAGTAATATCTGATTTTATCACTCCTAGTGAGTTTTGGAGTGATGTATTAGAAAATGTGACAACATTTTTTATTTGTTTCGCAAATATGAAACAGTTTATGCCTTGGAAAGGCAAAATACGTGAACGGAACCCGTAATTTCTTATCGAAGAGGCTTTTAAAATTCTTGACAGGTACTTTGAAACAATTCATAATAAACCACAGGCGGTGAAAGTTATTTAATGAAAATCATTGTTGTTTTATTGTTTTGAAATGAAATCGGGTCGAAAACGTGATAAAACCGGGGTCGACAAAATCAGGGTAGACAAAATCGGATAGTGACAAAATCGGGGCAATAATGTACATATATGTTCGCATTCCATGTAGTGCTTGTTATTGTCATGGGTTCGATGTAATCTATGAACTCCGCAGTGTCAAGACTAGCTGATTAACCTCCCTGATGGAGCCATCAATTGAAAAAATAACAAGTTGTGCAACCTCATTTGAGTGAATGTATGCATTCCAAGTAGCTTTAGTTGTTTCCATGAACTATGGAACTATGAACTCGATACAGTAATGATCTGCAGATCAATCAAGTAGTTCAAGTTGTTGTTATTAGCTCTAGGCGGTTATTGAACTTCATTCATATCACGTAATGCAAACTGTTTATTTCTTGGAAATGCAAAATTTGAATAAATTGGAACGAGACCACTTCACGCCGGAATCGTAAGGAAAAAACGGGCTAATATAGCAAAAATCATGTACCGTATTTACATCTGGTTAAGACCTTCTAGTTATTTGTGTAAGCCTAGAAATCTTTCTCCATAAATTTCTAGGAAGGCCATTAGCATATGCCATGAATGCATTTTATTCTATGGACCACAAAGGACAAGTACCAAATTTAAAACAAACTGATATATCTCTGATTAGGCATTCAGATCCTAACGCCTTACTTCTGTGTTTTCTTGGATGACCATGAAAATTTGAAATGACGCATTCTATTCTACGTACCATAAAGGACATGTTTACCTTTTCAAACAGGCCGACAGATCTCTAGATTACACGTTAAGCTCTCAAAGGATTTTTCAGGGGTTTCTTGGATGACCATCAATCTACAATGGACGCATTCTTTTCTATGTACCACGAACATTTCTTGTTACGCGGGTAGATATTAAGGCCTTAAACTTATGCAATGCACAAATTCTATTTTTAAACTACAAATGCCATGTACCACTTTTAAAACAAGCCAAATAATCTCTGGTTACTTGTAGTAGATGGGGCAGCAGGGACTATGTCCAGGGGCTTGGCGATCCCTCCCAGGCCATCTGCGAGTTGTGGCGCCTGCCTAGGATGTGGTGAGGTTTGGACAGTGGGCCCTGTTAAACCTCTATAAAAAGCTGCATGAATCCGCAAGTAGGCTCCGCTAAAGCGACCGTGTGCCGCTCAAAGCCTAAGCTGGGACGCTAAACAGCCCTGACACGACGGTCCTCCGACGAGACAGGAGGTTTGCGTAGGCCCAATAAGCCGCCTTTGAACACAACTATTACGAACGACTTGTGTAGATATGAAGGCCTTTTCCATGATTTTCTTGGATGACCATGAACCTATGCATTGGATGCATTCTATTCTATGTACCACAAAGGACTTGTACTACTTTCTAAATAAGTCGAAAAATCTCTGGTTACGCGTGAAGATCTTAAGGCCTATTCCAGAGTTTTCTTGGATGACTATGAACCAATAATGCAATGGACGCAATCTATTCTATGTACCACAAGGGCTTGAACCACTTTTTGAAACAAGACGAAAGACAAGGCCTATTCCAGAGTTTTCTTGAATGACCATGAACCTATGCAATGGTCGTATTCTATTCTATGTACCACGAAGGGCTTGTACCACTTTTTAAACAAGCCGATTTTTTTAGTTACGCATGTAGATCTTAAGAGCTTATTCCAGAGTTTTCTTGGACGACTATGAACCAATGCAATGGACGCAATCAATTCTATGTACCACAAAGGGCTTAAACCACTTTGGAAACAAGCTGAAAGATTTTTGGTTTCGCGTGTAGATCTTAAGGCCTATTCAAGAGTTTTCTTGAATGACCATGATCCTATGCAATGGACGCATTCTATTCTATATAGCACAAAGGGGTTGTACCACTTTTGAAACAAGCCGAAAGATCTCTGTTTACGCGTGTTGATCTTAAGGCCTATTCCAGATGGACCTGTGCGCCGCCGCCGCCGGTGGTTTTACTTACGCCGCCGCCGCCGACGATTTTGGGTCAGCGCGCCGCCGATCATAATTTTGCCACGCCGATGACTAATTGCGATAAAAAAAATCAATTAGCTTAAGTCGAGTTGAGTAAAGTACAAGACACTGAAGATGGCCTTACAGTTGGAGACGAAATACATATCTGTAAAGCAATACGTGGTGGAATTAATTAGAATAGTACTAAACTCGTCTTATGATAGCTTATAAATGGTGAAAAGGTGGAAATCGTCAGAATTCAATTTCAAATCTACCTTACGAGATGGTGTCTCTAAGTCAGTGTGGTGAAATACGTTGTCTGCTGGATCAAAAAATATGTTGGTTGATTAGTTTATGAGTTTGCATGCGGCTTTATCTAGTGGATTTCGTCTACCAAGCAGAATAACACATAAAATGTTCAACTGATCTTTGGAATTCGTCTAAGCCAGGCCTTGGATTTGGCATTCAGTCGGGCACCTAAACCTGTAGGTGACTCGCAAATTATGTTTGATGTGGCTTAGATACATGCCCAAAGCACCCCCATTCTTATAGAATCTGGCATTTGTGTAGTTAACTTATTGCAGTTCAGGAATTTCAAGGTAAGTTAGCACATTAATCAACCAGGCCACTTATTTAATCAGTTTTCTTTCTTTTTTGATTTGTGTTATGAGCACAGTTGACTTATTTGAACAACCAATTCAGCAAAATAATTTAATCCCTACTGTGAATGATTTTCTAGCTTTTTGTCCAATATAACTATTTATTTTGAAATCAATGTTTGAATATTATTGACAAAACCGTTTGGTATATTTTCTTGTACATTCCTTCAAAGTTTTTAAAAAACCTAAAAATTACTTTAGGAATTCTTTTTCTCCGAAAATTCTTCAAATTTCCATTACGATTTTTTAGAACATCTTTTTACGGATTTTCTTCAGGAAATTTCCTATGGAATGTATACGAAAAAAATGTTTCAGAATTCCTACGAAAAAGGAATTCCTATAGATTCACTGTTATCAACACTTTTTTTAAGCAATTCCTTCCGAAATTTCTTTAAGAATTGCTTCGGAAATTCCTCCTTACGATTTTTTTCAGCAATTATTCCATGAATTTATTAAATCAGAAATTTTCTCAAGGAACTTCTTCGGAACTTCTTTTAAAACATTCTTCGGGAATCCTTCCAGAAATTCCTGCAGGAATTCCTCCGAAAATGCTTTCAAGAGTTAATTCCGAAATTCTTTCAGTAATACCTTGGCAACTTTTTGGGTTTTTTTTGTTTTACTCTTTCGAAAATTCAATTAGTAACTCCATCGAAAACTATTTCATTCTCCAATTATTTTTCAAAGAGTTTCGGAAAGAAATTCCAAAAGAATTTCTGAAGAAATTCTACGAGGGAGTCTTGGAGGCTTTTCGAAGAAACTTTTAAAGAAATCTATGCAGAAATATCAAAAGGAATTCTTGGCGAATTTTTTTTAGAAAAAATATTTAGTAGGCATTTCCTCTAACAGAATTTTAATTTCAATTTATTTCTAGATCAAATCCAGGAATTCCTTTGGATTTTTTTTTTAGAAATCGATTTGCAGTTTCCCTGGGAATTTGCATCAGGGAGTCCTTCAAAAACTTTTCCGGAAAAGTATTCCAGAAAGTCTTTCAGACTCTTTCGGATATTCCTTGGAAGTTCCCTCAGGAATTAGTTCGGAATTCATCCACGCATTCTTTTCAGAAATTTGTTAAGGAAAACCTTGGGAAAATCGTTGAGATATTCATCCGAAAATTTCGAATTTCTTCTAAGAACTCGTTTGGAATACCTTGCAAAGTTCTAGGACAAAATTTCCTTAAGAATTCTTGAACAAATTCCAGAAAAGAATATCCAAGAAACTCCTGAAGGATTTTTCAAAGTAGCTCCTGAAGGAACTTCTGATAGTCTTAGATTTCTCCGCAAATTCCTCTGGACATTTCGTCAAGTTTTCGTTCAGAAACACGGATATACCTTTTGAAAATCCTTCACAAATTCTTTTGAAATCTCTACGGAAAATGTTTGAGGAGCTCCTTAGGAAATTGTTTCAGAATTCCTCCTTTCTAAAAACTTTCTCCTACAGAAATTCAATTACGGATTACTTTGGAAATTTCATCAAGTTTTGAAAATTTGCGTAGGAATTAATTTGAAAATTAATTGGGAAATTCCAGCGAAAGATACCTTTTGGATTTTTTTTTAAATTTCTCTAGGGGTTCCTGAGCAAGCTCCTTGTCATTTTTTCCTGAAATTACCTTAGGGAATCTTTCAAATCTTCCTTAAGCAATTTCTAGAGATTTTTTCCGGATAATCCTTTGAAAATTCTTCCAGTAAATTCTTTGGTTACTTTAGGAAGCTACGCTACCTACAGACACTGACAAAACTACCTCTGTAAGGGGAAGGGTCGTTTGGCCGAATTCCACTTGGCCGAACAAACCATTAGGCCGAAACCAATCTGGCCGAAAGGGTCATTTGGACGAACGGGTCATTTGGCTGAACGGGTCACTTGGCCGAAAGGGTAATTTGGCCGAAAGGGTTATTTTACCGAAAGGGTCGTTTGCACTAAAAAAAGGAGAACCGCGAAGTGAGTAGTGAGACGTCTCAGTATTCACTTCGCGTTTCTCAACTTCTACAGTGAGAAGAGAAAAATTAAGAAATAGAAGTGAGACGTCTTACTACTCACTTCAGTTTCTCACTGTTCCCTGCAAAAAGCGAGAATTGAGACGTCTCTCTTTTCACTGCTCGCTGTAAAAATGAGAAGCATGAAATGAATAGTGAGATGTCTCACTACCCACTTCGTACAACCTACTTTTCACAGTGAAGTGAATAGTGAGACGTCTCTCTTCTCAGTCATTATTTTTTCTCTTCCCATTGTAGAATGTGAGACGTGAGAAGTCTCACTTCTCACTTTTCACTGTGAAAACTTAGTAGTGCGAAGTGGGTAGAGAGACGTCTCACTACTCACCTCATGCTTCTCACTTTTTACAGTGAGAAGTAAGAAATGATGAATGAGAATTTAGACGTCTCTCTTCTCATTCCTTTTTTCTCATTTTTCAAATAACCTATTCGGCAAAATGACCTATTCGGCCAAATGTCTTATTCGGCCAAATGTCCTATTCGGCCAATGTCCTATTCGGCCAAATGTCCTATTCAGCCAAATTACTCCTTCGGCCAAACGACCTATTCAGCCAAATTACTCCTTCGGCCAAATGACCCTTTCGGTCAAACAACCTTTTCGGCCAAATGACCCTTTCGGCCAAACGACCCTTTCGGCCGAATGACCCTTTCGGCCAAGTGACCCTTTTGCCAAACGACCCTTTCGTCCAAATGACTTTCGGCCTAATGGTCTGTTCGGCAAAATGGTATATTCAGCCAAATGACATTGGTAAAAAGATGCAAACTACCGTCATCGGGGGTGACAATGGCTCTGGGGGGTGAAAATGGGTCATAGCTCTCACCGGCAGCCGGGAGGTCGTAGAACAAAATCGTTCAAAAAGGTTTCTTATATTTTAGTCTTCTTGCCCTCAGACACATTCAATCCATTCTACAAGCATTCTAAGTAGTTGCAACAGTGACCCATTCTCACCCCCATTTGACCCATTGACACCCCCGACGACGGTATCGAATTCTCGAAGTATTTGAGCAGAAAATACTGCGCGGTGGAGAATAGTAAATGGCGCAGACGAACGAATGAATCACGATTGTACCAAGTTTATGAAAATGCAGACCAAGGCAGGCTAATAAAATATGGCAGATTACAGTGGGCTGAATATGTACTGTGTATGCTGGAAGAGAGACCAGCAAAAAACCTTCCGAGAGCCTGGAAGAGGGCGTTGGCTCCAGGGTAGACCCCGCACTCGGTGGCAGTGCGCAATCAAGGAATATGCTCGTACAGCTGGTGTGCAGGGAGACTGGCGACTGGCGGCCCAAGAACGAGCAACCTGGAATATGAAATTAAATACGGTTTTCCTCCGAATAACACGGAATGTACCAGAATAGATATAGGTAAATTCAAAATGAAATTTTTGGACATTTTCCTGAGGAATTCCTTCACGACATTCTCCATTTCGTTTGTTTTTTAGGGTCCCTTCAGATATTCATTCAAAGCTCTATAACAAATTTATTCGGAAATTTATTTGAAATTCTGTTAGGAATTACTTTGAAAATGTCTGTGAGGATTTTTTCGAAATTTTCCTGAAGGGTTCCTACTGATTTTTCTTTGGGAATTCCTTCAGTTCCCAAAGTTTTTTTTTCAGAAATTTCTTCAAAAATCTTGCCGGATTGCCTTCATAAACTTGTTCCGTTCACGAAATCTTTTGGAAATTCCTTTGGAAAACTATTTTAGGAATTTCATCGGAATTTTGTTCATTGTTGAATAAATTACCGAATGAATTCACTGCATGATGAAGCTCTACTAAAAGAATTACCAAATTTCTGTAGGTATTCTCCATAGAATTTTACGAAGGAATTCCTTATGAACTTTAATAAGAAATGTCTGTGAAAATTCCTTGAATAAATTCTAGTTTCCTCCAGAAATTCCTTCAGGGACTACACCAAGAACTTTTGGCAATTTCAGGAAAAATATTAAATTTGGTTGGTCATCCCCAGTCTTAATCAGCTAGTATTTATTTTTATTTATGTTGATCATAACATTTTAACATAAATAACATTTTAAAATCAGGTTTTGATTAGTGTCGCCGACAATTGACTATTTTGAATGTGCTGCTTGATGATCGGCAAACGTAAAATATTGCAATTTTAATCCACTGAAGTCGATTTGTATACGGGCGATTCCTACCGTGTGAATCAAAACCGTATGACTCCAAAAACCCGCATTTAAATTGATTTTTGATCCATTGATTTTTTCATCCACGCCGGTTCACGCCGCCGCCGCCGCCGCCGGTAAAAGTCAACGGCGCGCCGCCGTGACGCCACCGCCGCCGGGGCAAAAGTGACCACCACGCCGCCGCAGCCGATGACCGTGATCCTATGCAATGGACGCATTCTATTCTATGTACCACAAAGGGGTTGTACCACTTTTGAAACAAACCGAAAGATCTCTGGTTTTGCGTGTAGATCTTAAGGCGTATTCAGGGTTTTTCTTGGATGACCATGAACATATGCAATGGTTGCATTCTATCCACACAGGTACCTATTTATTGCGGCTACATGATGCGGCAGAAAAATACCCTTCCTTAAGGGAAAATTCACGACAAAACGAATGGTTCTATTTTCGTTCGCCGGAAATTATGGGGAAATTGCCGTTTTGCCCATTTACCCTAAAAAACATATTTTTCTATGACAACTATACTTAAACTTAATACCGATTGCAGCTAACTACTCGTATGTTTTCTGATGGTAATTTTATAGAGAATACGTCTGGTATATATTCCGCCCTGTATTGTGACTGGAAGAGGCTGTTTTGCCCCATTTTCCTCTAATCAATTTTTCTTCAATTTTTGTATGAGAGCTACTCTTTGCACGCACTTGCGGCTTACTACTCCTATGTTTTCCGATGCTAATTTAGCAGAGAACAAGTATGGTATGTATTCCAACCTTAAACTATGACTGCAAGTGGCTGTTTTGCCCCATTTACCCCTAAAAACATATTTTTCCTATGGTAGCTATACTTAAAAACCAATTACGGCTAACTACTCTCATGTTTTCTGATGCTAATTTAGTAGAGAATAAGTATGGTATGTATTCCGACCCTGAATTATGACTGGAAGTGGCTGTTTCGCCCCATTTTGCATATTTTCTATGACAGCTATGATTTAAAAGCGATTGCGACTAACGAATTCTATGTTTTCTTATGATAATTGTATGGAAAATAAGTATGGTATATATTCCGGCCCTAGATTACGACTGGAAGCAGTACTGGTAGTTTTCATGACTGTCATGTGAAAGCGAAAACAGTTGCATTTTCATTTTCAAGAGACCAATTGAAAATGTAGCCGTCTCCCGGTCGGCTTTGGGACAGTTCGTCGAATGACATTTCGTCGAATGACGTTTAGTCGAATGACATTTAGTCGAAAGTACATTTGGTCGAAGGGACATTTAGTCGAATGGACATTTAGTCGAATGGAAATTTAGTCAAATGGACATTTAGTCGAAATGACATTTAGTCGAACGGACATTTAGTCGAGAGGACATTTAGTCGAATGGAAATTTAGTCGAATGTTGAAAGTGTTTAGTCGGTAATAGGTAATAAGTTAAATGGATAATTCGTCAATAGATTTTTGGTTGAATTTGAATAAATAATCCACAAGATTCATGGATAAACTGAACTCAGGAATTCAGTCGACGTGAGGAAGTTCAGCGGAAGTGCGGAAGAAACGAATATGGATGTCAATGAGGATTTTTCACCTGAGCTAAAGAAACTTATGGAGACTCTGGTGTATTATAGAAAAATTGAAAACCTACAGAAATAGCAAAATAGTAGGTACTGATGGTGAAATACCCTCTATTTTTTTCGGCACATTATCAAAAACCAATGATATCAATGTCACTTCTTCATCGTAGTCGGCTTTGGAGCATTTCGTTAATTGACAGCTAGTCTAATGACATTTGATCAAATGACATTTCGTCGAAAGGACGTTTAGTCGAAAGGACATTTGGTCGAATGAAAATGGTTTTCTTATTCTTTTCATTGAAACTCTTTCTTTCACTCAATATTTATACAATAATTAGTTCAGAATGAAATTGTCTTCCAACCATAATTCGTTTATTATTGGCCGAAAATATAATTCCGACCAAATAGTCATATGAATTTTTTTTGACAAGGTGGTATAGATTCATCGTAGTCGGTTAGAGGGGTTCGCCAAAGTAAATATCCAGTCGGAAATATTCTCGGGATATTCACCGTTTTCGTATTATTTGTTGTTTTTATGGACCCATCATTCTTTGGACAGTATTGGAGCAAAATTTATGTGACTTTTAGAAAACCCGAATTATTTAATTTATTTTTTTATTGTTATTGACTAAAGTTCTTTTCTTTCAAATAGCCATTCGACGGAACATTGTTAGACTAAATTTACCAAGATTTTTAATTCGCAAACTCGCTTTCGACCAAACGTCATTCGACCAAATGTACGAAGATATTTTATACTTAAATCAGATTTCGACTAAATGTCAATTCGACCAAATGTCCTTTCGACGTAGTGTTCTTTCGACCAAACGTCATTCGACCAAATGTCCTGCGTATCTAGTGAATTAAAAAAACATTTTCGACTAGATGTCCTTTCGACTAAATGTCCATTTGACGTTGTGTCCTTTCGACCAACTGTCATTCGATTTAATGGCATTCCACGAAATGTCTTCCGACGAAATGGTATAGATTCCTCCCGGTCACCTGTCACAGTACAAGCAGTCATGATAGGAATGTTGCTTTGTTTTGAAATCTAAATTTCTAAATAGTTTCAATAGATATGTGAAAATAACGATGACAAGTCGATAAAATGATTCTATTCTTCCTGATTTTCGAGTTAGCAATAATTTTTTTAAAGGAGAAACAGCTTGTTTACGATAGTTTGATGCGCTTTCATGAAATAAAAATCTGTGAAAATTTGGCGGAATTCCTTTTCCTCCTTTGTTTATGTTTTCAATGAAAGCGGGAGAGAATAGAACGTAAATATCAAGTGACCTCTCTCAATGAAAATGAAAATTTCAGTACTGACTGGAAGCAACTGTTTTGCCCCATTTTCCTCTAAAAAATGCATTTATTCTATGACAGAATACATATCGTCTACGTTCCGGATCTAGATCGAAACTGAAAGTGGCTGTTTTGCCCCTTTTTCCTCTACAAAATGCTTTTTTCCATACCATAGCTATTCTGGGAATGTTGAAATTTTAAATATTGATGTAATGATGTCTAATGGGGTTTCTACAACTAACACACAAGCTCAGGAACCTATGAATTACTCTGTTGATCTTGTAGACTTCCAAGATATGAACTCAAGAATAGTTTGGAGTACCGTTGATATTCTGGTAACCCTGCTGGTAACCCTGTTCTGGTAACCCTGCGATACTAAAAATAGTTTAATTATGTCTCAAGTATCATTGCCAACTTCATATTAGGATTGAGGCCCCGTAAAACGCTTTTGTTGTTTATGTAGACCATCAAGATCTGAACTCAAGGAAGGTTATTTTCCCACATATTTCTACTTTTGTATGGTTTGTATCCGTTTTTGAAGCAGTATGCCCAAAATTTATGTTGAAATACGAAGAAATAAAAATCCGTATTGAATCGGAACATGCTGGGGTTCATTTCTGTTCGTAATTGGGAAGGCGCACTGTTGAAATCAAAGTGATTGTTTTCAGAATCATCATTTTACGCAAGGTAATATTTAGCAGAGATGAATTTTCTTCAAAGTATAAATCATAATTACTTGGCGACGGCAGAAAGTTGTCAGTAACAGTCAAGTAAAATTTTCTATCACTTTTCCAGCGGCAGATCATCGCAACCATGAATTCGACAGCAATCAAAATCAGCATCAGTGATTTCAAATTAAATTTCAAAATGTAATATCTTGCATTGTGCAATTCTGGTCAATCACGAACATAGCAGCAACCATGGTTGGATATATGCACATATGGTTAAATCATTTCTTCATCTTCATCTTCAAATCATTTCAATCAATCTTCAAAAACATCCTACCTAACAGTTCTGCTGTTGAGATTTTGGTTTAATTCCACAGAAATCTGCAATTCATTTTAAACGTGTGAAATGTACAGTCAGTCAAAGCTTAGCAAAGCCCATGCAGGATTCAATCCGAAACATTTGATTTCAAATTCAATTCCAAAGCGAACTCAGCCCACTACCTTCCATAACTCAAGTCCCCTGAGTCATCCTAAATCTTTGACCGCACTCAGTTTACCTCCAATCAAACTAAGCCTTGAAATGGACACCGGAGTAAAAAAAATCACTACGGAATATCAATTTACGATCATTCAAGCAGATCTCTCTCTGGGGGGAGGTTGAATGGAAAAATGAAACTTGACACCTGTTTACCTTCACTCCCGCGCCGTGTAGCGCTTCGCTACCGTACGCCGCCGTAAAATCCCAAACCAAACGAGGGGAAGTTTGAAATTCGCTGAGTTACTTAATAAATAAATAAACATAGGAAGCAGCAGTCCTTTTGAATGAAACGAACAAACTTTTATTCGACGTCATTTCCCCGCGTGTTTTTTCCTCTGGAAGCACTTTTTCGGGAAGGGGCATGCGATAAGAAATTTTTTGGGCTTAAAGGTTTGAAGTCTCATTCAGAGCTCTTTGGGAATAATAAATATTATGGATTTCTATCACTCGGAAGCGATTCTCGCACTTTCTGATAGTTTTTCGGATATATCAGCAGTCAGCTCCAATTTCACAGATTCCTTAGTGACATTTTCATAGAATATACGATATTTTCAACCGATTGCTTGCAGTTGTGAAACAATAATGCTGTCCAATGAGCAGCTCGAAGTAGCTCGAAGTTGTTCCTGTCACGCTCATGCCCGTTTGTTGACAAAAAAGAACGAGCAGGACGGGAACAACTTCGAGCTACTTCGAGCTGCTCATTGGACAGCACTAGTGCTGTCCAATGAGCAGCTCGAAGTAGCTCGAAGTTGTTCCCGTCCTGCTCGTTCTTTTTTGTCAACAAATGAGCAAGAGCAGGACAGAGAGAAACTTCGAGCTACTTCAAGCTCTCATTGGACAGCACTAATCTATCAAAAGCAGCACTTTATGAGATATCTTCTAAAACAGTTTAAGGTGAAACTGTCCAGAATCCAAATAAATTGAACCTCGCGTTTTCATCTTTTTATCTAGGCTTTGCTGCGTGACGACATGCTACATGATGACAGCTACTCGTTGCTTGAATATTGATAGGTGATGCCTTTGAAAATGCGAGTTGAAATAAAATTGGATTCCGAAGCGTACGTCCTAAAGAACGGCACAATTTTCAAACCTGAGATATTCCGAAAACCCGCATACCCTCATTCTTCTGCTCGTGTAACCTGGGCTTTCCTATAAAGATATAAATTTGATTGCTATTACTTAGATGGGTACCACCGAGAGAGTGTAGGTAGGCGCCAACTTTTTTTCCCCCTCTGTTGTAAGGTAAGAACATGAGACGTTGTTCGCCCCCACTTGCTTCCGCGTCAAGGTATGGCAAAACTTCAAACTCCCTCGTCGTTGAACACTTTCCAGCTTCACTTCCGTAGCGAGCGAACAACGGAGGGAGAGAAAATATTTAACTTTTCTATTTACATATAAGATAAGGAAAAATAAAGAAATTTCTGCTGGCTGCCGTCGACTCGGGGGCAAGTTGTCGGGCGGGGAAACAGTTGTCTGTGCTTCTGAAACAGCCAGGAAATTGATCCGTTTTTTATGAAGAATGTGAAACGTAAGAAGTTCAAAAAGTTGCCAAACATACATTTATAAGACGAGGACAAACAAGTGCCGCATTTGCAGTCAGCATTCAGCGACAGGTTGTCGGAAAATGTAGGTTAGGGATGAATTTCCAGCGGAATAAATTGACGATAAGGTGGATTGAGATATGGGATTAGAATGTGTGTTTGAAATGCTTTAAAGATGAACTGAACGTTATTTGTGAAATACAGATTAGTGACCTGATTGTTTAGTTTACATTTAATGTAAACTCTATCCCATATTCCCATACAACAGTTTTATCTTAATTGTACGCTATAAGCACTTTTCTGGAAAAGTTTTCCTGTCAAGATAATCTTCTGAATTTCCTTGAAAAATTCTTTTGAAATTACTCAGGAAATTGTTACAATTTTACAAGGAACGTTCTTTATGATTTTTTCAGAAAAGTCTTCTGTAATTTTCAAGGAAATGCTTTTTTGTTTATTATGACCTTTATTATAGTAACGTTACTTATAAAATTATAAGACTTCTTGCATTCAGTGATCAGGAAAATCATGGAGTCCCGAATATTGCAAAATTAGGTCAGCTTTGAGCATCTCTGCTGAAATGCGATCCATCCTGGAGGGTTTGTTGGTGTGAGAATCTACTTATAGTGAATATTTACAACATATGTTTACTGTTTACAATACATTTATTACACACATTTCCATACTTAGTTCTACACACCATTCACAACACTTTCGTACATCTGACACATCCATAAACAACAAGCATAAGTTTGACAAGACAAAGTACATTATATACAAGGTATCACATCTCCTTTTTTCTCCAGACCTAGCTATTCAATATATTCCTCGACGTAGTCATCATATTTCATTGGTCTACGGGTGGTACGCTTTGGTCTGGTCTGGCTATCGTTCACTTCCAACGAATGGGTTGTATCGTCAATCGATGGATGACCCTGGACCATTGATTGAAGCGTGGGCGGGATCTGTGGGGAATAATAAATTTTTTACCACATACACCTACCTTATTGTTGTGTTATTCACACTATTTTTTTTTACCTGTTGTGCTGGAATGACACCCGAACATTCACCAACCTCACCTTCAATTGGTTGATCAATTTTTTTCAAATGAGCTGTATTCCTCTGGAAAGTCTTTCCTGTCGCATCGCTCTGAATAGTCACATGAGATCCTTCTTTATCAAGAACTGTGTATTCTGCCTGTCCGTATGTCGTACTTAACTTATTCCCAGGGTAAGATTTTCATAAGAACCGTATCTCTAACTCAATTCTCGATGCTTTAGCATGCCGATTAGCATTCTCCCGATCAACAGACCGATACTTTTGAATCCAATCACGATCTCGAAAGTCTTCACTTGATGGAGCTGTTTCTATATCCTTCAATGACGGTATTTTGGTTCTAATAGTCCGACCAGTTAGAAGCTCTGTAGGAGTTTTCCCAGTAGTTGAATGCGGAGTTGAGTAATACATCATTAAATAGTCATCCAAATCCTTACGCCAATTTCGCTTTAGAGCACAACTAATTTGTAGTCTTTTCAAGAGTGAACGATTTTGACGTTCTACTTCTCCATTCTGTTGAGGCCAATAAGGGGTACTGTAGTTGAGAAAAATACCATGTAGCTGGCAATATTCGCTGAAATCCTTACTGACAAACTGCCTAGCATTGTCTAGCGTAATGGTTCTGGGAAAACCTAATCGCCGAAAAATACTACTAAGCCTTTCGACAGTATCACGTGCAGTAATTTTGGTCATGACTTCAACCTCCTTGTACTTGCTGAAGTAGTCGATTATTACAAAAAGGTATTCACCAGATGGCAGAGGACCAAGAAAATCAATTGCCACATCAGTCCATGCTTCTGCTGGCAGAGGTCTACGACGCAATGGTTCAGGTTTTGTGGTAACCCAACCAATCGACATCCTTCGCACAAAAGAAACCCATTTGGTGACCTCTTTATCCATTCCCGGCCACCATACTCTTTCACGTAATCTTCGTTTCATTGCTGATTCACCTGGATGTCCTTCATGTGCTAATTGAAGAAATCTATTCCGCAATGATTTTGGAATCACCATTTTCTGTCCTCGTACCACCAGTTCTTCGACAACACCTAGTTCACTTTTGAAATGGCTCATAAGATTTAGTCTCAGTATTGCTCCACCTTCCAGTTTGCAAACTTTCTCGCACTAACTTCAACTCATGATCCTTTTTAGTCTCGGTTTCAATCTCACTGATATCTATCGCTGTTGACTCCAGGATAGCCAAAACCAAGAATTTTTCTCTGCGACCTTCGTTGTCAGGTTCTGCAGGAAGATGATCAGTCAACCGAGACATTGGATCTGCAATGTTAGACTTGCCCTTCCTGTATTTCACCTCAAAAGTGAATGATTGTAACCTTAACACCCAACGTTCAATTCTTGGACAAGGCCTTGAAGTAGGAGAAAATATTCTTTCCAGGGGTTTATGATCAGTTTCCAATTCAAATTTCCGTCCAATCAAATATGTTGAAAACCGTTCTACCGACCACACTAAAGCTAAAGCTTCCTTTTCAGTCTGGCAGTAACGTTGTTCTGTAGAAGACAAAGTTTTACTTGCATAAGCTATGACTAGTGGATTTGAGTCATCATATTGGTGTTTGTATTGCACCAATACTGCACCCATAGCTACAGGCGAAGCGTCCGCAACTACCCTAGTACGTAGTGAGTTATCGAAGAATTTTAGATGTTTTACGTTAGCTATCATATGAATCAACTTTTCAAATAGATCAGTATGTACCTCATACCATTTGAACGTAACTCCTTGTTGACTCAGTTCACGTAACAAAGCAGATACTGTTCTTAAATTTGGTAGAAATCTTCCCACATACGTGACCAATCCCAGGAAGCTTCTCAATTCCTCGGCGTCTTTAGGAACTCGAAATGCTCTTAATGTTGACACTTTATCATCCGCAAGTCGTATTCCGTCAAAGGACACGTGATGCCCCAAGAAATCCAGCTCAGAAACTTTAAACAAGCAATTTTCAAAATTCAGCAACACGTTGTGCTCTTTCAAAACATTCAGGACTCGCTTCAAGCAATGATCATGCTCTTCTTCATCCGAACCAAAAACAAAGATGTCATCAATGAAATTAATCACATTATCACAATTCGCTAGCAGCTGCTCCAAAATTTTCTGAAACATTTCAGGGGCACAAGATATGCCGAACATCAAACGTTTATAACGGTACATACCACGATGGGTAATGAATGTTGTTATTAAGCGAGATGATTCTTCGAGTTCTATTTGATGAAAGGCATCTTTTATATCTAGTCGTGAAAAGAATTTGGCAGACTTCAAGCGAGGTAAAAAATCATCTATGGTTGGCATCAAGTGATATTCACGCTTGACAGCTTTGTTCGCAAGCCTCATATCCACACAAAGTCTGAGATCACCGTTGTCTTTAACGATAACTACCAATGGAGAAACCCAGTCGCTAAACCCGTCCACTTTTTCGATTATGTCAGCCGATACTAGTTGATCAAGTTTGTCCTCAATTCGACCAAGCAGCGCCAGTGGTGGTCTTCTCACATGTTGAGCTATTGGAGTCACAGTCAAATCGATAGGAATATGTAGTTTAATCCCTTTTATTTTCGGAAACGCAGTTTTGCATACAATCTTCAACAAAAAAAAAACAAAGCATAACATAAACAAGTTTAATACATATTGTTCTATAGGACCATAAATACTAACATACCTTACGAATACTAGCTTCTTGCTTAGGTAGACCCAGGCGCAAAACATTCAACTCTTTTGCAGTTTCTTTTCCAAGAAGTGGTTGATTTCCGTTATCAACTACATAGAAGCGAGCCTCACTACTAATCGGCTGACTATTATCAACCTCTATCACGACCGTGGAATCAAACATACCCAGCACTTTCATTGGTTTTGCCTCCATTCCATAGCCACGGAACTGATGATCCACTTTCTTAGTTGAATTTTTAATGACCACTCCTTGCGCTTTCAACCGTTTCCATGTTTCACCATCAATTATGTTTTTATTACTACCGGAATCGATCAGTATTTGCATCATTATTCCTCCTATTTTGATCCAGATGTATTCATCACCATCCCCAATAGCGAAAATGAAACTCTGGGGTGGCTCTTCAGTCTGTTCACTTTCTTCCTGCTCTTCCGAAATATTTCTA
Source organism: Armigeres subalbatus (assembly GCF_024139115.2). Lineage (NCBI taxonomy): Eukaryota > Metazoa > Arthropoda > Insecta > Diptera > Culicidae > Armigeres > Armigeres subalbatus. The sequence continues at coordinate 209,857,821 of NC_085139.1, read as the reverse complement.
ACACGGTTGGTAGACCGCTGAAACGATCGCTGAGCCTCGCGTTGTACATGACCTGGTGGACGTATGGAACCCTTTGCATTGGCGGTTTTACACTTCTTTGCATAATGTCCTACTCGTTTGCAAAGATGACATTCCTTATCTTTTGCAAGGCATTTCGGATCATTTGAAAAATGTCCTTTTTTGCCACACCTCCCACACTCGGAATTATGAAATTTATTGAAACGACTAGAGTTTGCATGTAGACGGTTCACATCAAATGGCGTGCTTGACATTCCGGAAGGCCCAGCTACAATCATCTGACTAGCCTGGTATTTAACCGATTGGTGGGAAGCAACGATTTTGAACACATCGTCTAACTTCAATGAATCCTTCTGAAGCAATTTTTCCCGTAAATCAGGTGGAGCAAGTAAAATTATTTTGTCAATCACACAGATATCCCGACTTTCTTGAATAGACGAACCAAAGTTACATTTGTATGCTTGTTCGCGAGCTCTTAGCATGAATTTTTCTAAATTTTCATTAGTGTCTGGTTTTAATGTCCAGAAAACATGACGCTCCATGGATTCATGATGTTTGGGAGCAAAATATTCATTGAGCTTTTCCAATGCAACCTAGAATCATATAACCATAGTACCACAATACTGATTAAATTTAAATAATTCTACCTGATAAGGATCAATTCCGTTCTCAACATCCTCTGTAACATCCGCTTCAGGAATGGTTTGGAAAACGTCTTGAACATCCGTACCTGCTCTTGCTAGCAACAGATACTTTAATTTAGTTTTATCCTTTTCGCCGCATGCTGCGACAATGTAATCGAAATTCCTTTTCCATTTCATCCATTGCTCACGAACCTCATTGGGCGGCATCGACTTGAACAAAAACGGCTGGATTTCCCATCGATCCATAGTTCTGTAACAGAAGCATTAGTTTAATAACTAATTGCTGACGGCATTTAAGCCTAACCCTAAACTATAATTCTTTTTAATATTTCTCGCCTTTAATAGCAATATTCTCATTATACGATTACATTCGCCTTCGACGGCTACACTCGCCTTCAACGGCTGCATTCGCCTTTAATGGCTACATTCGCCTTAACGGCTACATACGCCTTAAACGGCTACATCTGTCTTATATTCACTTTATTTATACGGCACAAATACTTCTATCAACAACCGCCTTTAAAATTTAGCTTGTATCGCCTTCACCGGCATAATGTACTTCAATTAAAATAATCACCTTTTGCGTATATTTACCGTTCAGACCAAGGTTCAGACGAATGAGATCGAGAATGAAATAATCTTTCTGCAGTTTCCTCTCTCTAATACATAATATTACGATATTTACCTGATTAATCGAAGAAAAACACCAAGCAAAAATAACACACAAAACGTTTCAAATCAACACTCGTTCTATATCTAATTTGCTTTACTATGGCCGAATTTTCTTCACGTTCAGTTCACCTTTCTCGTCGCCACTGTGAGAATCTACTTATAGTGAATATTTACAACATATGTTTACTGTTTACAATACATTTATTACACACATTTCCATACTTAGTTCTACACACCATTCACAACACTTTCGTACATCTGACACATCCATAAACAACAAGCATAAGTTTGACAAGACAAAGTACATTATATACAAGGTATCACAGTTGGATTCCATGTTTTCATAGTGGCTTCAATCTCCTCCAGTGATGGGACTTCGCAGTTGACTCTGGTAAGACGTCGCCTTTTTTTTATCGTCGTTTGATGACATTCCTGAACATCCGCTACTCGCATTCCTAGTTCTTGGACAAACAATCTTTTCACAGCAGGATATTTTAGTCGGCGTCCTTAGTCTTTTTGTAATTCCATGAGATTTTTTCATGAAATTTTCAGGAAATTTATTCAGAGTTTCCACTGGAAGTTCTTCTGAAATCTTACGGAGAATTATTCTGGATATCCTCAGGAAGAAATCCATATGAATTTTCACGAAAAAATCATTTGAGTTTTCATAGAAAATTGCTCTTAATTTGAAGGAAAGTTCTCCTGAAACTTATATATTCCAGCATTTAATTCCAAAGGAAATTCTTCCACATCAATTCAAGATCTGGAGTTAAAAAATATACCGAAACAACTTGATTTTAGAGCAGTGGTCCCCAGCATGCTCACTATCGAGGGCCGCATTGCAATTTTGAACTGTTGAAGCGGGCCGCAGTATATTTTCAATATTTGTTTTTTATTTCAAACTGAATTTTAAAGCATAGTACAAAATTTTGAATATGAATAAAATTCCAACAATATATTTTATTCTTGTGATTTTTTTCAAATGACAAACTTGTAAGAACATTTAATTCTGCAGGTTTTATCGCCGTAGCTGACTATGAGTCGATATTACTGTTTTTGCTCTTCAAGACCTGACAAGAGAAAATAATTTTGCAACACCGTCTTTTCGGTTCAGTACAGAAAGTATTCTAAATTATTTTTCCTAATGATCATATGACCTTATGCATTTATTTTTCGGAATTATGTCCATGTTTCAAAAGTGTTTTTGAAGCCAGGTGAATATTGAACATGCCAGCAGTGTTGAATAGAAATCGAGTAAATCTGCATTCTGAACCTCCCAAGTAACCGTAAGCATTAGATCATAGCCTCGTAATGGCCTTATATTGGCATTTATGCTGCTTAAAAGCTAAGTAATAGCATTCTTCAAGCCTATATGTTCTATGAAAGCATTGCTAATGCTTTGAAGCCCAAACAAATTGGCATTATTATAAGCATTATATTGTTTTGCAATGCTCATTTATTGCTAGATTTAATGCTCTGAAACACTTAACACTACAAGTGCATAGTTGCTCTAAGTCGGCATTATGAATGCAAACCTTGAATCTATTTATAGACAATTCAGTTATTAGCGATATTCAATCTGGTATTTAATATAGCATATTTGAACCATATTTGATCTTAGAACTCAGCTTCTATTTATATACATTATCGGTTTTTAGGAAGAAAAAAAAACATGTTTTCTTAATCGGTAAATTCGTTAAATATAATTGGGGAGACATCATTGCAATTCGTGAGGCTGTGTAAATTGGTTTACAACACCATGGGTATCCGGGCTTCTTAATAAAAGTTCATTTAGCCTTTTAGTCAAGCTTTACGAACACTGTGTGCAAGATATTTGAGTACATTCAGTGATTTCCGGAATTGATAACATTTACTTTAATGTGTCTCGTTTACATGGAATGCTACAATTTTAACTATTGTCGTATCACAGATTTTGTTTCATCCTGATATGATAATGACGTTCTAAAATTCCACAAAATGGTTCGGCATAAATTCCGCCTTTCGGAAAAATATTTTATTACAATAATTCATCCAGATCAGAAATAGGCTATATGTACCAGTTGTGGCTATAGCACCAGTTGTCGCACTAGTGCTTTATATGCCAAATGGCCAATCAAATCACCGCAAACCAAGTTCATATCGATAAAGCATATTCATATGATACGATAAAACCTTTGATCTCCTCCAAAACAAGCAAAGCATTATTGTAAAAATTGATTTTGCTTAATTTTTGACGTCCTTTGCACCAGTGGTCCCTATTTGGCCAGTCCCATAAGAAAACAATGGGATTTGCCAAATAAGGAACCAAAATTAAGAATAGTGCCACAACTGGTGCATGCGTTCCTAATATGGATTAATCAATTTTGATGATTACAACAAATTTTATTGTGGTTTTCACAGCTGTTCTAAGGAGCAGGAAGTAAAACCTTTCGCTTGATATATAAAGTCCACCCACATGCCTTTTACTTATTTTTTTTAAAATAGTTGTTCTTATGTATGGCGACAATTGGTACACCCACCCTATCTTGTTGTTCATTGCTCCCCCACTGCTAGCCGAAGTACGTTTTTGGAACAGAGGAAGGGCCAAGATTGGATTGGCTGGAAGAGCTCCACAGTTGTAAGCATGCCCATCACCATCATCGTGGTTCAAGTTCATCCAAGTCGGAATTTTTTTTTCCATCGGTAACTGTTCTGTTCTGTAAGTAAATAAATATTGAATATTTTAATACAACGTAGCTTTTATAACGTTTCAGTCCTAACTTACACAGCGGAAACTGGAACAGAATATTTTATCCCGGAGTGCCGAGTATTGCAAATTAGTTGCCCGTTGGTATGATCGAATACTTTTTAGAATTTTCTAAGAGCAGGTGTTCAAATACTCTTCTAGTAGGCCAGTTGCACAAATCACAGCCGCTTCTGTTCTCCATCCGTTGTTAACAATCCTAAGCGAAAATAGCATGAGCAGCGTTTGAGACAGTACGGTGTCTATTTGAGGTCATAGCCGAGACAGAGGCACCTATAAAAAACCATTGAATTTCACTCCAAATATTTTATTGCATTAGAAATAACTTACCGATCGCGCAGGATGAATTATAATTCAATATCACGTATACGAAGCGATGGAAGAGAAAAGTTTCAGGAACTATCGAGTTTGTTTATTTTCTTTTGCAAAAACATTTGACGTTTCGCCATTAGTTTTTCACGGCAGAGTTGCCAGTTTCACGGCAAAAATTTTGTTAAATTTTATTTATTTATTATTTTTAAAATGATCATTGCAAACAATAAAAGTTTAGTTAGTAAATGGCAAACATGTAAATTTCGTGTGTTATTTATTTGTGTACGAATATTTCTAGCCATAGAAATTATTACCAAAATCACCGCAGTTTCGTCTTACCTTGTGTATTGCAAATTTTGCGCCGTATTCGACTCCCATGCAAAAAATATTGTCCCACCAAAATATGTTCCCACCAGTTTCTCCATATATGGATGACGTCTCCACTGCAAGAAAGGGCTGTTTGGGGTGTGAGATAAGGTGCAAGAATGAAGTTTTGGATTGTGCTTTCGCTAATTTCTATACAATTCGACGTGTGAGCATTTGTTTTGGTACTTCGACAAATTTGCACGGTAGTTTATTCTTCGGTGAGAAAAGCAATATATGGGGATATTAATATAGGTTATAACATGAATGCTGGCAACACAGCAGATCTGAGATTGAAATCAAAGGACTGAGTTTAAATCGGTATGTTTTCATCACATTCATACATATCCCGTATGGCCCTAGCAGCAGAGGAGCACTCCAACGATGAACGACAATTAATGTACCTCAGTTCGAGACCCAGCAAAGTTTAATATTTTCAACAATAAATTTCATATAAACTACGAAAGAAATATCAGGAATAAAGAAACATTATTAAAATCTTGTTATCATTTTTCTTCTTATTTTTCTTTTGCATATCCATTTCAACGATTATAAAAAAGCATTTGAACTAAAAATAGCATTGGAAAACTAAATGAAATTTAGCTAAGGTATGCTTTTTAGAAGCATTAGCAATGCTATAAATGGGCTGTCTAATTTGACAGGATTATTTCGTTGCACTATTATAGCATCAGTAGTGCTATATAAGTGCTTTATCATGGTACACTATTTCGCCTTTTGTAGCATTAAATAAGCATTATATGAGTATACAGATCTAGATAGCTTTAAAAGGCTGTATTATAAAGGAATATAATGCTTTATTAAAGCAATTTTATAATGCTTACGGTTACTTGGGCTTGCTTTCAAGTTTTCCTATCAATTACTTTTTCTGAAACATTTTTATTATCAATATTGGAGCTTGAACAAAAAATCTTGATTTCGTTCTATATTTTCCGTAGGTTTATGTTAGTTGACATGATAGTTGATAGCCAACGGATTTTTCCTGGAGTAACTTCCTTTCTAGTAACTTTTTAGTTGAATTTCGCCGAGCCCTTACTTGTTTTAGGAATAAAATGAAACAGTGCCAGTGTAAGGCAACATTATTTTTACATGAAGTTCAACATTCAACTCGTTTAAATCTATGAAAAAACCGACATATGCTATTTTTAAGCCCGGGACAATACCATCGAAGTATCCAGCTTTTCACGCTCGGTAATGGCGGCTTGTTGGTGTGTAAAAATCAATCAGTCACTGTACTTTTTGACACTAGCTGGAGGAAAACTCACTGGCGGAAAGGCCTTTTTTCCCTTCCCCTCACCCAGGAACGCCAGTGAGCTTTCCTCCAGCTAGTGTCAAACAGTACATTGACCGATTGATTTTTACACAGCAGCAAGCCGCCATTACCGAGCGTGGAAAGCTGGATAATAATAATAATAAGGCCCACATAATATTTATGAAGTGATGATTTTCATTATTCATGATAATAAGACGATTCATGCCTCTGTATATGGTGCTTCGACAACTTAGTATTTCAAACTTACAGAATCCTCAAATGCAACGCAAAAATGTACATAATGAAAACCTTCTCTTGTCATGTAATGCTCAACAATGGGACACATGTAGTGTATTCTCTGAAACCCTACGCGGGCCGCAGGAAAAGGCTTGGAGGGCCGCCCTTTGGGGATCACTGTTTTAGAGGAAGGCCGAAAGTTGTTGGGCCAAAAATACCATTTGGCAGACCATTAAGCCGAAAGTTATTTGGCCGAATGGGTTATTTGGCCGAAAGGGTCAGTTGGCCGAAAAAGTCATTTGGCCGAAAGGGTCGTTTGGCCGAAAGGGTTATTTGGCGGAAAGGGTCATTTGGCCGAAAGTGTCGTTGGGCCGAAAGGGTCGTTTGACCGAAAGGGTCATTTTGCCAAATAGGACATTTGGCCGAATAGGTCATTTGAAAAGTGAGAAATCAGGAGTAAGAAGAGAGACGTTTCAATTCTCATTCCCATTTCTCACTTCTCACTGTAAAAAATGAGGATCGCGAAGTGAGTAGTGAGACGTCTCACTACTCATTTCGCGCTTCTAACTTTTTACAGCGAGAAGTGATAAATGAGGAGTGAGAAGTGAGACGTCTCACTTATAACTACTCATTTCTCACTTGTCACTATAATAAAAAAGATTAGCGCGAAGTGAGTAGTGAGACGTCTCACTACCCACTTCGCACTACTAACTTTTTTTTAGTGAGAAGTGAGAAATGAGGAGTTCATTTTTCACTGTAAATGTGAGCAGTGCGAAGTGGGTAGTGAGACGTCTCTCATCTCATTCCTAATTTTTCACTTTTCAAATGACAGCAAAACGACCATTTCGGTCAAACGACCCGTTCGGCCAAATGACCCTTTCGGCCAAATGACCCATTCGGCCAAATGACTTTCGGCCAGATGGATTTCGGCCTAATGGTTTGTTCGGCCTAGTGGCATTCGGCCAAATGGCTTTCGCCCGAATGGGTTTCGGCCCTTCCCCGTTGTTGGTGCTGATCGTTGATGTAAGAATCTGCCAGATATCCATTTTAATCGCAACTGTCTGAATCTTCGTCTTAATCTGCATCCTCTTCTCTTCGTCGTTTCCTGCTAGGCTTCCAACCACACACAAGCGTTCTGTGTGCCTTCCCGATCAATAATGCATAACAAAATTATAACAAGGGGAGTTATTTATTTCAGAAAAATATTGTAACAAAATGTGTTATAAAATTGGCTGGTTAGTTGTTAAAATAACAAAAATTATATCAAAAATACCTCTACCTGTGACACAATTAGAACAGAGGTTGATACGTTTATATCAACATTATAACAAACGTTGATATATTTTTTCTGTACAAAAATCTACTTTCAAGGTAATTGCCTACATCACGGATAGAAATCTGGTACGCTACCACGACAGATTTTCATCCATAATGTAAGCAATTTATTTTGTTCCAGCTATGTATTAATATCGAGCGAGTTCAAGTTATACTGAAGGTGATTACCTCCGATTTTGTTTCCAATGTCTACAAAAAATGTAGGCAATTATTTTGTAAAAATATACATAACTAATGTTGTTATAATTTTGATATGAAATAAAACTATATGAAAGAAACATTTTTATCGAATTATCTAATTATAACATACGTTGTTTTAAATAACAACAATTGATAGAATTGAGTTATAATTTTGTTATGCATTCCTGATCGGGTTGGGTTTCATTTTTCATTGATCCCGATGAGCCGAATATATTCGACCTCCGACCGAAACATGGAATACATTCTAAGATTTTTTTCAAAACTTGGCCAACCATCTCTTTACTTCCGTTGCCCTAAAGTTTTTGAAGTAGATTGATTCTCCGTGACGTAACTGAGAAAACTTATCAGGTCTAGCATCTACAAAACGTCGTTTTCGGTGTAAAATTTAGGAAACCTGCGTCTTCTGAAAAAGTGTTTCGATAATTGAACAAGAAGTAGGAAATTTGATCTACGATATCCAAACCCTCCATGTCAGGATCCAGCAGGAACTTTTTCTTAACCTTCTTGACAACACGAACCATTCGTTCGGCTTGGCCATTACTTGAGGGGTGGTACGGTGGACTTTTCAAAACTTGTATTTCTTGTTGACTCCAGAAATCAATCAGATATTTAGAGTTGAACGGAGGATCTCCATCGGTCACTTTGAGGTCAGCTGTTATTCCTGCCCCACACGAACCTCGCAAATAATGACATGAACTTGCTTTTAACTTTTCCCGCATCCGTATCGTACTTCATGTACTCTACCTCCAGCCACTTCGAATAACTGTCAACTATGATAAGGATTTTTTTTTGTTGAAAATAGAAAACGTATGCATGGATATCTTGCTAAAAGGACGACCTTTGGTTACAAATTTGACAATGTTTCACGAAATTCTCGATTTCACTGTTGATAGCAAATCAATAAACCGACCTTCTAGCTAACTGTTTAAACATGATTATTCCTGAATGGTTCCTGTGTAGAAGCTTAAACATTGAATTTTGAAGCTTTGCTGGAATAACTATGCGATCTTGGAATATTAAACAGCCAAATCCTCCAAATCCTGGTGATGCGAATAGATGTCCCTAAATCTCCGACTAAGTTTCCTAGGCTAACCGGTCTTCATAAACGATAATATCTAATGATGATATGGAAATGCTAATATCATCTTCTAAACTAAGATCTACCTGTTCATGATAGAATTAGAGGCGAAAGTATAGAATTGATAGTTCCGTTAGGATACAGCAGGCATGACGAATGTTTTTATAGAAGTCGATTTGAAAGCGAGCGGAGGGTAATATTTGTGATAGCATATATCGCACGACCTTCTTTTCTGCCAAACTCTCGTATGAATGGGGAGGGAAGAATATCAGTGTGGAAGCACTGGCAAAAGGAAGGTGGGTTGATTTGCTCATATGCAATCGCGTGTGGAAGGGTTTTCTATCGACGAGCCCAATTTTTTTTTTACACGGTTGGTATTCTTTAATTTCCAGGGTCACCTGATTTTTCACAGTTTTTCAAATATCACCTGATGCACCTCAGCACGATGTCGAGGGTGGATTCAGCGCCGGTTGACGAGAAGAACGTCGGTGATTCAGAGTGAAAAACAACATACCCAAGTAACAATTTGATTTATTTTAGTTTTTTGACGGTTTTATCGCTGCTTTGTTCGATGCTGCAAGACTAGCTTTGTTTGAAGACTTAAGGCCTGAACGCAATGGGAACGGAAACGGAATGCGGAAACGTCGCGGTTTGTGCTAAAACCCAAGCCGTCGCATCTGCCGCTATTCCTACACGCAATGAACAGCGGTAGTGCGGCATACTCGGCGGCGGCTCGTTGACGTTTGTTTGTTTTTCGAAAGCAAAATAAAAAGCTAGTGGACGCGTTTCAAGCTTCGTGGAAAATTGAAACTGAATATCTTTTGCGAAATGGCAGCTCATATTATCTCTGCAATTCGTGCGATACAAGTTATGCGACGCGTACAAGAGCTCCGTGATGTGCAAAATGAACGACGTTGGTGGGTGAGACCGGCGAATCAATTTAGAAAAACGGAAGGTTTTTACGAGACTGCCTACCCGTTGATGCGGGAAAGAGACCCGGAATACTTTTTTCGCTGCACCAGGATATCGCCAACCATCTTCGATATATGCTCCTTGAGCGAATCAGACACCGACTGGAAAAACATACACCATAGTACACCGATTTCATCGGAGTGCCGGCTATTTTTGACTTTGATGTAAGTTGGTGGAAATTTCCTCAAACAGACTAAATTAATTTGAATGTACGTGTTATTCTTTTAAAGGTATTTATCTGATGGATCCAGCATCTTCCATTGTTCACGTCTTTTTCGGCCAAATGAAGTGTGCCGTTTACAATTATTTCTGTCAGGAACAGTAACCATGTTCTGCACCTCGTCCAGAATGGTATGGATCCTGCCGTCAATATTCGTCTTCCTTTTCTTCCTACCTGTCGTCTTCGGAGAATCGTCCAACACTGTCTCGTCAAGTACAACTTCCTCAAGTACCACGTCTGGATAAGGGGTGGTCCAGTCTCGTTTTCGGCATACTCATTCATATATTGTTCCGGATGTGTATTTGAAGAACTTTGCTCAGAAAAGCCATAACTACCGGTAGTCTTGGGAAACATTTGTTTAATGATTGACCATCTTAAAGGATTAAACATTTACAGAATGTACTTACGGTCGGCTTTTGCAATGATTTGCGAGGAAAAGTAGTTCGCTATATAGTGGCCAATTTGAAACATACACATCGTCCTGTCCAGCACCAGAATTGGACGTGCGGGTGACTTCCCGATTCTCTTTTACAAATCTATCGCGTAGATTCTTCCATTTATTTTTCACCTTTTTCTCTAGGTGTTAAAATTGATTCATTAGACACAAAAAAAGATAGAAAGATTTTTTTACATACCAGACATTTGCATTTCCTCAGCAACTTTTCGCCATGCCGCATCTTTTTTGATATTGTTTCGAAACAGTTTTTCCGATTTCGCAAAAATAACTGGACACTTTTTGATACAGTTTATCAATTTGTTATTGAAATTCTGTGAAATTAAAATCTGTTCATCGTCTGATAGCTTCATTTTCACAACTTCAAATGATTTCCACTACCGCTATTTTTGATATTTTTGAAAACCAAACGCGGTTTAGTACTTCTAGTACTAAGCCGCTTTTCCCGCGCCGTCATCATTGCGAGCTATCCGATTGATTTGCATGCAGCTAAAATTTCATTTGACATTCGCTTTCCGTTGCCGTTCCGTTTCCGTTGTCATTGCGTTCAGGCCTTTAAAGCTATCTCCAAAACCATTTATAAAACGTCTAATAAAACCACAAATGTCAACAGCTTCATAAACTTATGGGTGGGCTAATGATTATTTTGAGGACTCCAATAAAACCAGTTCTGAAAACAGTAATAAAACCGGACATTTTTTCATAGACTTGTCCTGCAGATAACCTCCATAAAACTTAGTGTTATTTTATAGAATTATACAAGAACATAATGTTTATGTTGAACTTCATGCACTATGGCCAACCGAATAGCCAAAAACAAATGTTTCTATTATAATGTTTCTGCTACAAGAAAACTTAAACAAAGAAAACATTAAATATTGCAAATGTCTCGATCTCCATCTCACTGAACATATTTTCATCTCATTGCGAAACAAAAAAACGGAACCCATTTCGACGCTTTTTTTTTGTAAACATGCGTGCTCACTGCTGAAAAAATCACAAAAATAAGAAGCAAATAGCTTTCCATTGCTTTGTTTTTGATGCGATGAACATCGGAGCCATGAGATGAAATCCAGGAGCTGTTCCCCCTCAATGAATACGTAAACTTTGAAATTTGGGCATTCGCATATTTGAAATTTTGTTTGGAATAGATAATGAAAATCGAGTAAACTAACCGAATATGTCATTTTATTTTCGTTGAATTAAGATAGTATAAATACGAACACCCAACAAATGGTGCGAAAACCAATATTCTAGTACTAAGCCGCTTTTCCCGCGCCGTCATCATTTGCGAGCTATCCGATTGATTTGCATGCAGCTAAAATTTCATTTTGACATTCGCTTTCCGTTGCCGTTCCGTTTCCGTTGTCATTGCGTTCAGGCCTTTAAAGCTATCTCCAAAACCATTATAAAACGTCTAATAAAACCACAAATGTCAACAGCTTCATAAACTTATGAGGTGGGCTAATGATTATTTTGAGGACTCCAATAAAACCAGTTCTGAAAACAGTAATAAAACCGGACATTTTTTCATAGACTTGTCCTACGAATAACCTCCATAAAACTTAGTGTTATTTTATAGAATTATACAAGAACATAATGTTTATGTTGAACTTCATGCACTATGGCCAACCGAATGACCAAAAACAAATGTTTCTATTATAATGTTTCTGCTACAAGAAAACTTAAACAAAGAAAACAGTAAATATTGTAAATGTCCCGATCTTCATCTCACTGTACATATTTTCATCTTATTGCGAAACAAAAAAAAACGGAACCCATTTTGACGCTTTTTTTTGTAAACATGCATGCTCACTGCTGAAAAAATCACAAAAATAAGAAGCAAATAGCTTTCCATTGCTTTGTTTTTGATGAGATGAACATCGGAGCCATGAGATGAAATCCAGGAGCTGTTCCCCCTCAATGAATACGTAAACTTTGAAATTTGGGCATTCGCATATTTGATATTTTGTTGTTAATTGACAATAAAAACCATAGGTCCAATCCCACTCCTGAAAATGGAATAGATAATGAAAATCGAGTAAACTAACCGAATATGTCATTTTATTTTCGTTGAATTAAGATAGTATAAATACGAACACCCAACAAATGGTGCGAAAACCAATATTCTAGTACTAAGCCGCTTTTCCCGCGCCGTCATCATTGCGAGCTATCCGATTGATTTGCATGCAGCTAAAATTTCATTTGACATTCGCTTTCCGTTGCCGTTCCGTTTCCGTTGTCATTGCGTTCAGGCCTTTAAAGCTATCTCCAAAACCATTATAAAACGTCTAATAAAACCACAAATGTCAACAGCTTCATAAACTTATGAGTGGGCTAATGATTATTTTGAGGACTCCAATAAAACCAGTTCTGAAAACAGTAATAAAACCGGACATTTTTTTCATAGACTTGTCCTACGAATAACCTCCATAAAACTTAGTGTTATTTTATAGAATTATACAAGAACATAATGTTTATGTTGAACTTCATGCACTATGGCCAACCGAATGACCAAAAACAAATGTTTCTATTATAATGTTTCTGCTACAAGAAAACTTAAACAAAGAAAACAGTAAATATTGTAAATGTCCCGATCTTCATCTCACTGTACATATTTTCATCTTATTGCGAAACAAAAAAAAACGGAACCCATTTTGACGCTTTTTTTGTAAACATGCATGCTCACTGCTGAAAAAATCACAAAAATAAGAAGCAAATAGCTTTTCCATTGCTTTGTTTTGATGAGATGAATTTATCAGAGCCATGAGATGAAATCCAGGAGCTGTTCCCCCTCAATGAATACGTAAACTTTGAAATTTGGGCATTCGCATATTTGATATTTTGTTGTTAATTGACAATAAAAACCATAGGTCCAATCCCACTCCTGAAAATGGAATAGATAATGAAAATCGAGTAAACTAACCGAATATGTCATTTTATTTTCGTTGAATTAAGATAGTATAAATACGAACACCCAACAAATGGTGCGATAACCAATATTTGAGATGCTCTACTGCCGCTGTTGGAAGCATAACTTCAATTGCAACTATTGTGGACTCCGGTAACGCATAATCAAAACAAACAGCAAAAAGGATCAGACAGAAACTGTTTTATCTGATGCTAATACTGCCCTTCTACGCATAATTGTACCATGTTACCTTTAATGAAAAATCTCAAACTCGAGTCAGTTTGTCCCACTGAAAAAATGAAGTTGTCGTTTCATGATAATGGAGCATACAAAAAGTTTACAAATACAGTAATCCGTGTTATGGTCTGGAAAAGTGTTGCCTACGCTCATTACATTCTAAAAATATTTGTTAAATTAGCAGATCCAATCGATTTTAGAAATTAGTGGGACAAACTGACGCTAGTTTATTTTTTTCATCTTAGGTAACATGGGACAGTTATGCGTAGAACGGCAGTATATAGTTATTAAAAGTTCGAATTAGAAATGAACGCCGCTAATTTGATTGAAGTACATTAAAGTTACTTGGAGTTCACGTATCGAACTTGATTCCTCTCTCCGTCTTCTCACAGTACTTTTATTGCATTCATTTTCCTTGTACAATGAATAAATTAGCAATTTCTAGCAAGTACTTATCACACTTGAAAAATACGCAAAACTGTATTTTGACCATCACAACTACCCACGGTGTAGTAGCAGCCATGATGGTAGTACATATAGAATTGATTTCAGATCCGCAAAAATCTTTGCGATATTCACTACCATAAGTAGCAACTAGGGATCCTATAATGAGAGATATGCGAAAGCGGCCATTGTAAGCCAATCGAGCATTGAGAACTGTCATAGCGTGAGCCAAATGAACGTTGTTATTGTTGCAGATTGAGACGAGGTTGAGAGGTATTGAGATAGATTTTAAGAAAAATTTCATCGAATAAACAATTTGTTTTACTTTCGCGAGTAGAAGTAATCTAGTTTATGTATCGTGTTTCGCTTATTTGTATTGCACTTTTATTTTAGTGATAATGCTTATTTGAACACTGTTAGTGGACAGACAAACATATTCCAAATTGTTATCAAATGCGAAATCCTATATAAGTTTCAACATTTTGCGCTGTGGCAAGTGCTGGAAACGTTTGCTAACAAAAGTAACAGCGTTGCTAAATCGTCTGGAAAAGTATTTGCATATCTCTCATTATAGGATCTCTAGTAGCAACCGCTGCATTTCAGAATGATTTGCAAATCTCGAAGCACGAGAAATTTTCCGGTGTGCCACAAGTAAAAAAAAACAGTATATTGATTAATGATTTGCTCAAATTTAATTTCAGTAAATCACGATATTGCGACGGCGCATTTAAATAAACTGCTTTTCTAACATGGTTTCACCTAAAATTCGAAGGCGCATCAAATTTGTATGCACGCGAGCGAGTTCTGGAGCATCCAATTTCCGATGATTCCATATTATTTTACATCCATATCCATTGAATGTTGTTTTTTTTCATTCTTCCATTCCTACGATTTTCCTTTTTCTCCAGTTCAATAACAAAAGAGAAAATCACTTTTTTGACAGCGGTTTCATGGCAGCTTTATTAACAACCTCGAGCTTGTTTTGAAGAAGTTCTCAAGAGTGGCCCACTTGGTCATAACATAATCTTGTAGTGGTCTTCAAGAGGTTGTCATGTAGATCTTAGTTTTATTGATAGTCTTCAAAATTTGCTCTCCAAAACTGCTAATGGAGTATGATGAAACTCAAAATGTAACTTGGGTAGTGCCCGGCTTGGAGGTCTTCAGCCAGCACCGTGCCATTCTTGTTGTTCCAAGAGTTACCCCAGAGCGAGTGCCGGGCATCCAAGGCCCCTGCGACGATGAATGTTTGTCTCCTGCGGGTCAGCCTCTAGATGTCGTTCTTCAGACGATCAGAAGATCCATTTGAGTCCCTGCCCTGAACCGGGCAGTATGCAGCAATACAGACGACTGTGCCACCGGACGACGCCAGCTTGACACCGACAACTTCGAACATGGTCAGGCGGAAATCCGGGAGCATCCTGTAGAGTAGAGTGGGACAAGAGTGCACGTGGGGTAAGAGCACGTATTCGAGTTTTTGAAGTAATAAAACAAGATTAACTAGCAGCACTGCATCAGTTTGACAGGTATTCTGGCCATCTATTATCATGTGTAATTGTGAACGATTTGAATAAACAACAAGGGAGATATGGAGTTAGATATTTATTTTGGTTATTTTGCTAAAAATAATTGTGTTTCCGAAACTAGTATCTATTTTACTCCAGACCTCTTTTTATGGCGATGGCTTCGCCGCCGGGTTGGTCGTTGATCCGATCGAGTCGGACGATAGAATGATGCGGGAGACTGAAGTTCTTGGTTGTCTTGAGCTTTGTTTCCGTCAGGAACGCGATGTCAACTTTTTCGGTTTGCAGGAAGTCGATAACTTCCGGCTGTTTTTTCGCCACCGAGTTGGCGTTCCAATTAAGGACCTTGAGTCCTTGCTGGAAAGATGTGGTCGGCGGCGGTGCATTGCCCCAAAATCCTGGGGGCGGGCCGGCGAATGCGGGAGGGCCGAGGTCGATGTTGCTGATTCTTCGGGCGACGGTTGCGCTGGTTAGCTTGCTTGCGAAACTGAATGAATTCAGCTCGTCTCGGGCAGGACCGGCTTTTGGAGGAGTGGTCCTAGTCGCAGTTCACGCATTTCGCCGCGGGGTCTCCAACCGCGCAGGTGGCCGAAGCGTGATTCCCGCCGCAGTTGGAGCATGTCAGTTTTTGGCCCCATGGCCAAAATTCAAACGGTTTGCCCACTGCATAAACTCGCACTGGCTGATTTCCATATCGTCGATACCCCTCACTCAGGATAGCTTTGAAGGGCTTCTCAGCCTCATTGTCGTGGGTGAAATATGCCACCGACAAACGATTCAGGAAGGTCTCCACAGCACGGACGGTGATTTTGTAGCCGCCCGTGAACCGGCGGAGAGTAACCTGCAGGCTCAGTAATCAATGTCCAAATACAGCTTCTCCGGAAAGCCTTTCATATAAAAGGGCGGGAGCCGCTCCTTCTTTTCCACGCTGTACGTGGCGAGCACCGCAGAGCGTTTGATTGCATTTACTTCGTATTGGCCATCGGCGCGACGTTTTACGTCCCGGTTGGGCCGGGCTTGCCCATGGCTTGCTGGGATGCAGTACGATACAAAAAGAACCGAGAGCGCAAAACACGTCCGAATGTGTCGCTTGTCCAGTGACGATCTTGCTGAGGGCTCCTTGACGCGCGAGCGCGAATCATACACACAAAAAAAAATCGTTGGTAAAAATAAAAAAAACGTTGGTAAACTTGAGAGAATTAGTTAGTGATTTTCAGTAGAAAGTATCGGACTGTTAAATCTACCAAAACAAAAATGTCACATCGAAAAGCACTTTGACAAGAGCCATTCTTTCAAATTAAAATTTTCCTCTCAAAATGAAATGTTTATTTTACATTGAAATCATATAGTAGTATTGTCAAAATAACAAGTTGCGTCATTTTTAAATTAAAATGTGCCTTTTCAGTTTTAGTTTACCCAATTCAAATTCTGCACTTTCAAAATTTATTGTTCATCCCATTTAATCATTTGATTTTATTTGCATAGCTTTTTGGGTTTTGTTTTAACATACACGATAACATAGAAAGATTGTTTATCTGATAACGCCTCGATCAGCTGGAATCAATCAGTAGGTTTTTCCATCTTGCCTTCGTTAGAAAAACCCGCACATATCGCTTCCACATCGCTTCCATATTGATCCGTTGCATCGTTGCGCGACCGTCAATTTCGTTCATGTAGCAACTGTGGGGGGGCATCCGTTACCCGGTCCGTTATTTAAGCCTCTCAATCTTTGTAAGTCTTGTAGAACGATAAAGAAATAAAATTAAGAAATAAATCAAATAATGCATACTCAAATAATTAAGCCTTACCATTTGCTTGATCAGGGATCGGTTGAAACTCGATTGCTGGTTAGCATCTGTAGCTTTTCTTCATAAGAAAAATAGATTAAAATTTGCAGCGCCGTGTGACCGCACGACAAGAATCGCATTGCGAGACTTTTCTTAAGAAGACTCGCACTACTGATTTGAAGCAACATCTTATCCTTGGAAGCCAGAACATCGGGGTATGGTACTCTTTTCTCTCGGGTACCAACATGAGCTCACTGCCATCCGGTGCTACGAATGCACTGCACTACAGTTTGGTCGATTTTTTGCTGATGTCGAATGACTCAAAAAGAACAACTTCGCCAACGCCGGTGTTGTGATCAGGGTGTTGCACGCATTCCTACGGAAGATATTCATGGTGGCGATTTGTTGTTTTTCACGAAACGTGAAGGAACGTAGCCTTTAATTGGTGCCGCCAACGATACCTTTCGGCTTGGATAGTGATCGGTTCCGAAAATCATGGCCACCGAATAGTGTTACTCGCCAAATATGACTTTCGAGTCCGGGTTGTTCTATACGAAAAACAAAAATAGTCATGATTTACAAAAAAGGAACGTTTTCTCATGAACTTACCAGAAAATGATCCTTCAAGTTGCGCTCCATTATTACAAATTACGGACGTCGTTGCTGCCCTTGCGAAAAATATCGTCAATAGATTCCTCCCGTATTCCTCGCGCAGTGTAAGTTTCAAGCAGGCATCATTCCCATAAAAGAACTTCTCGGTTTGGTTGTTTGACATTCCCATTCCAAAATGTTCACACTCCATGCTGCAGACTCCAGCAGTTCTAACCTGTTCAATGCGGGATAAATGCTGACATGATGAAATCCAAATGAATGGCCCGGTAGGATGGTGGATCTTGTTCCCCCGAAACTGCTTCTGCTGCATTATCTGCAGGCGAACCGATACGCGCGGAAAACACGATTGCAACCAGTAAACTCCTCACGTGAGGGATATGCACGATCTGAATATTGTCCGCGAATTTTTGGGTCCCAGTGGAATCACTACCGTATTTCAAGGTGCAATAACGGATAACAACGCGCGGAACGAAAATTATTCTCCGGAAAAGGATTGTTGTTTATTAATCTTTTCTGCAACTGCAACTGTCATGTCACTAACTGTCGTAGGCTGCCAGTTACATTATTTTTTCCTATCAGTGTTGCCAAAAATGTAAATCGTTTAAAAGTGTTTGATTATTTTACAAATTTTATTTTGAGAACTTTCATTGTGGAATTCAGAACTTCAAACTGAAAAAAAACTTTTAGTTAAATCAATTTTGCATTTGATTGTAAAGTTTTAGCTGTTAAAAATACCAAAATTCTCATATACTTGAAATAACAGTAGAAAATAGTTGGAATCCCAACTTTTTTTTGCTCTGTGTAGGTCTATTTTATACCCGAAGAAAATGAAGTGAATGAACTCGAATAAACTTACATCATTTTGATGTCCGTGCTGGGAATGCATGAAAGGGATTGGTTGGTTCTGATATTTTTACTGGGTAAGACAAGAATTGATATTTTCAATAGTTTATCGTAAATTATCAAAAGTTTCAATGAAATTGACAAATTGCTGGCGAGTGTCCGAGTCGACCGTTCGATTCCCAGCCCATCCACCAAACCCTCGTCAGTCGCTGGATCCGCAGCCCATACGGTGGCGTTTGGGGTACGCGCCTTACCGTCACGGCTGCCTGATGACGACTGACAACTTGTTCTTCTCGGAGGCATTCCTCCAACGGCATTCCTCTAACGCAGAGGTTCCCAAACTTTTGGATATGCGACCCACCTAGCAGAATCCCATATTGCTTGCGACCCACCAATACCAAATGCATTGATTTTGTGAAATTAGATAAAAATGAGTTCGCGTTCGATTGGACAAATTATAATAAATTGCTTTATATACCATCATTGTATTTGTCAAAAATTCGTCAATTTTTTGGATTGGATGTGGATTGGATTTGGATGGAATTTGAATTGAATTTGGGTTGGATTTGGATTGGATTTGAAATTTATTCAGATTGGATTTGAATTGGATTTCGATTTTATTAGGATTGGATTTGAATTAGATTCGGATTGGATTTTTTTTATTTCTTTATTAAAGTGATTTTAAAATTATAAATAAAGTTCATCACTAGACTGGATTTTAAATAGATTTGGATTTGATTCAGATCGGATTCGAAATGGATTAGTCCAAGTCCTGGTGTTAGGTGGGACGCTAAACAGCCCTGACACGATGGCCCTCCGGCGAGACAGGAGGTTTGCGCAGGCCCAATAAGCCGCCTAGAAAACCAATAATTACGAACAATATAAGAGATAATGCGACTCGATATAATCGGCAAAGACCTAGGCGACGAATAAAGGATCACGATTGGAAGCTTGGAACATGGAACTGCAAGTTGCTAGGTTTCGCAGGTTGCGACAGGATGATCTACGATGAATTGCATCCCCGCAACTTCGACGTCGTGGCGCTGCAGGAGATTTGCTGGACAGGACAGAAAGTGTGGAAAAGCGGGCATCGGGCGGCTACCTTCTACCAAAGCTGTGGCACCACCAACGAGCTGGGAACCGGCTTCATAGTGCTGGGTAAGATGCGCCAACGCGTGATTGGGTGGCAGCCAATCAACGCAAGGATGTGCAAGCTGAGGATTAAAGGCCGTTTCTTCAACTATAGCATCAACAACGTGCACTGCCCACACGAAGGGAGATCCGACGACGAGAAAGAAGCGTTCTACGCACAGCTGGAGCAGACATACGATGGATGCCCACTGCTGGACGTCAAAATCGTCATCGGTGACATGAACGCGCAGGTAGGAAGGGAGGAAATGTATAGACTGGTCATCGGACCGGATAGTCTGCACACCGTATCGAATGACAACGGCCAACGATGCATAAACTTCGCAGCCTCTCGCGGAATGGTAGTCCGAAGCACCTTCTTTCCCCGCAAAAATATCCACAAGGCCACATGGAGATCACCTAACCAAGAAACGGAAAACCAAATTGACCACGTTCTAATCGACGGTAAATTCTTCTTCGACATCACGAACGTCCGCACTTACCGCAGTGCGAATATTGGATCCGACCACTACCTCGTTGCAGTATGCCTGCGCTCAAAACTCTCGACGGTGTACAACACGCGCCGAAGTCGGACGCCACGGCTTAATATTGGGCGGCTACAAGACGGTAGACTAGCCCAAGAATACGCGCAGCAGCTGGAAGTGGCACTCCCAACGGGAGAGCAGCTAGGCGCAGCGTCTCTTGAAGATGGCTGGAGAGATATTCGATCCGCCATTGGTAGCACCGCAACCGCTGCACTTGGCACGGTGCCCCCGGATCAGAGAAACGACTGGTATGACGGCGAATGTGAGCAGTTAGTAGAAGAGAAGAATGCAGCATGGGCGAGATTGCTGCAACACCGCACGAGGGCGAACGAGGCACGATATAAACAGGCGCGGAACAGACAAAACTCGATTTTCCGGAGAAAAAGCGTCAGCAGGAAAATCGAGACCGTGAAGAGACGGAGCAACTGTACCGCGCTAATAACACACGAAAGTTCTATGAGAAGTTGAACCGTTCACGTAAGGGCCACTTGCCACAGCCTGATATGTGTAAGGACATAAACAGGAACCTTCTTACGAACGAGCGTGAGGTGATCCAAAGGTGGCGGCAGCACTACGAAGAGCACCTGAATGGCGATGTGGCAGACGAAGATGGCGGTATGGTGATGGACCTGGGAGAACGCGCGCAGGACATAGTTCTACCGGCTCCGGATCTCCAAGAAATCCAGGAGGAGATTGACCGGCTGAAGAACAACAAAGCCCCTGGGGTTGACCAACTACCAGGAGAGCCAAAGCCAAGAGTCATTACCAAGATTTGGGAGGAAGAAGTTTTGCCGCAGGAGTGGATGGAAGGTGTCGTGTGTCCCATCTACAAAAAGGGCGATAAGCTGGATTGCAGCAACTACCGCGCAATCACATTGCTGAACGCCGCCTACAAGGTACTCTCCCAGATTTTATGCCGTCGACTAGCACCAATTGCAAGGGAGTTCGTGGGGCAGTACCAGGCGGGTTTTATGGGCGAACGCTCCACCACGGACCAGGTGTTCGCCATTCGCCAGAAAATACTGCAGAAGTGCCGCGAATACAACGTGCCCACACATCATCTATTCATCGACTTCAAAGCCGCATATGATACAATCGATCGGGACCAGCTATGGCAACTTATGCACGAAAACGGATTTCAGGATAAACTGACACGGTTGATCCAAGCGACGATGGATCGGGTGATGTGCGTAGTTCGAGTTTCAGGGGCATTCTCGAGTCCCTTCGAAACCCGCAGAGGGTTACGGCAAGGTGATGGTCTTTCGTGTCTGCTATTCAACATCGCTTTGGAGGGAGTAATACGAAGGGCAGGGATTGACACGAGTGGTACGATTTTCACGAAGTCCGTCCAGTTATTTGGTTTCGCCGACGACATAGATATTATGGCACGTAACTTTGAGAAGATGGAGGAAGCCTACATCAGACTGAAGAGGGAAGCCAAGCGGATCGGACTAGTCACGACAACACGTCGAAGACGAAGTACATGATAGGAAGAGGTTCAAGAGAAGACAATGTGAGCCACCCACCGCGAGTTGGCATCGGTGGTGACGAAATCGAGGTGGTAGAAGAATTTGTGTACTTGGGCTCACTGGTGACTGCCGAAAATGATACCAGCAGAGAAATTCGGAGACGTATAGTGGCTGGAAATCGTAAATACTTTGGATTCCGCAAGACGCTCCGATCGAATAGAGTTCGCCGCCGTACCAAACTGACAATCTACAAAATGCTCATTGGACCGGTAGTCCTCTAAGGACACGAGACCTGGACGATGCTCGTGGAGGACCAACGCACACTTTCGAAAGGAAAGTGCTGCGTACCATCTATGGTGGGGTGCAGATGGCGGACGGTACGTGGAGGAGGCGAATGAACCACGAATTGCATCAGCTGTTGGGAGAACCATCCATCGTTCACACCGCGAAAATCGGACGACTGCGGTGGGCCGGGCACGTAGCCAGAATGTCGGACAATAACCCGGTGAAAATGGTTCTCGACAACGATCCGACGGGTACAAGAAGGCGAGGTGCGCAGCGGGCAAGGTGGATCGATCAGATGACTTGCGGACCCTCCGTAGACTGCGTGGCTGGCGACGGGTAGCCATGGACCGAGCCGAATGGAGAAGACTCTTATATACCGCACAGGCCACTTCGGCCTTAGTCTGAATAAATAATAAATAATCGAAATGGATTAGGATTGGTTTTGGATTGGGTTCGGGGCTTACATTTTTATAGAACTTCTTTCTACTTGCCCAAATATCGTATAACAAAAAAAAGCCGTTGACCTCGTCAGGTTTGTTGTTCTTTAATCATCCAATCATTAGTTAGATCCTAATTCAAAATATGAAATAGATTTGTGGGACAAAATAGTAACAAAATTATGAATTAAGATTTGTCTTTCGCGACCCACCACTGAACAGCCCACGACCCCCTTAGGGGTCGCGACCCACAGTTTGGGAACCTCTGCTCTAACGAATAAATGGCAACCGAACAATGCAAATATCATTGGATGCGCGGCATGGACAAAACGGACAAAATGAACTCACGATGAGATGGACTGGCAACGACAACAATACATGAGTAATGGAAATCTAAAAATAGATTCTGTGTGGATTTTGTGCAGCAGAATACCACAGTAGATCTCGGCACAGTAGCGGTTAAGTAACACAGAGTGCCTATCAAAAAGAAAGGAATAAAAAAATGTGTCCGAGTCGATTGATATATAATAACGTTCATGGTCCTCAATTTTAAATTCTGATTTGACACCCAGTACGTTCGGGTAAGCCGTTGCACAATGGGGAAATCCGATTTCAAAGGTGGAAAAAATTGATAACTTTCTTCACGAACAACTTACAGAAGAGATTAAGAGCTTATTCGAAAGAGAATTTTGCAAAGAATTCAGTGAGTGCTGTTTCATGGACGTGGAACGCTTCTGTATGTAGTTATCGAGCTCGTTTTGCCCTAATGCCCCATATATCGCGAGTTTCCAAACTATTTGTCGTTTTATCTTTAAGACATTGTTCTAAAATTGTGTTTATCTCTTCACTGTGGATCCACAGAAGGGCACTAAATATATTTTGTAGGTAAAAGTTGGAAATTTAAGGGATTTTGGGGTCAAATAAGCATCAAAGTGCATTTTATGTGCAATTTTCACATATTCTGTAAAAAATAGTATTATTTACAGATAAGTGTTGATATTATTGTCTAAAAATATTGAACATATATTGATAAATGTTTGCCGAACAAAAATTAATGAAATAAATCGTTTCACAAATGTTTTATTTGGTTATTTATTGAGTAAAAAACGATTTTTAAAAACTTTTGAATAGCACCGATGCCAAACATTTCCAAACCATACCCGATAGCACAACTAGACAAGAATAGTCATATGTTATGAGTCTTGATGTGATCATAGATAGGAGGTGATGGGAGATACTCTTTTTTCTTACCTTTTTACCCAAATTCCCCTATGAAATAATATAGCTCAATGATTCTGAGCAAGGAAATGATGTAGTAATGTTAATTTAATTGATATTTTCCAATGATATAATGAAAATAACAAATAATCATATAATTCATTAAAAATATTGAATTATAGGGGATTTAGGGGTCATACAGCTCATTTAATGTAATTTTTTATTCAAAATAGTATAACATTTTTCACGGACGACGCACAGATAAGATTAAGGGCTTATTCGAAAGGGAGTTTTCCAAGAAATTCAGTGAGAGATGTTTTATAGTATGTAGATATTAAGCTAGTTTTGCCCCAATGTCCCATACATCACAGTTTATCATATTTTTCGTGCTTTTATCTTCCAAGTATTGTACAAAAGATGTGTTCTCCTCTTCATTATAGAGCCATAGAAAAGCACTATACATGCTTTGTTGGTAAAAGTTGGAAATTTAAGGGATTTTGGGGTTAAATAAGTATTGAATTGCACTTTACGTGAATTTTTCATGTATTCTGTAAAAATTTATTAAAATATGATTATTCACCCAAAATGTTCTACAGACATTGATAAATGTTTGCGAAACAATTACTAATGAAGTTAATCATTTCGCAAGTGTTTTGTTTTGTGTTTTATTGGGTAAAACCCGATTTTTAAATGCTTCTGAAAAGTGCCGATGCCAATCATTCCCAAACCATACCAGTTTGCACAACTAGATAAGAGTAAATACATTGGTCCATGTGATAATAGATACGAATAGATAGGAAATATTCTTTTCTCATGGCGTTTCACCCAAATTCCCCTTATGAAATAATATAGCTCAATGATTCTGGGTTGAGAAGTGATGGAGTAACATTGATTCAATTATAATTTGTCAATTATACTATAAAAAAAACAAATATTCGTAGATCGCATTGAAAAAAAAATCCGGGACCAGAACATAATTAATGAATTTTTTCACTTATTTGTCCCAAAATGCCTTAAAGATCCATTTTTAATGTAATATATGGATATTTGTTTTTTATAGTATCAATTTCTTTTAGAAAAAATTCTGGCAATAATATCAACTATTATCTGTAAATACCTGAATAATCAATAGGCTGTAGATTTCGCCAAAATTGACCATATGTAGAGCTACATCAATGCTTACAAGTTTTTAAATCACCGTATATTAACCCTAAATGATTATTCGACGTAATATAGTGCAAATGATTTCTTGGGTATTATTATTTTTTACAGAATATATGAAAAAATCACGTAAAGTGCAATTTAATACTTATTTGACCCCAAAATCCCTTAAATTTCAAACTTTTTCCAACAAAATATGTATAGTGCTATGTATGGATCTACAATGAAGAGGAAAACAGAATTTCAGTGTAATTTTTGAAAGATAAAAGTACAAAAATATGAAAATATTTGATGTATGGGACATTGGGGCAAAACTAGCTCAATAACTACGTACAGAAGTGTCTCATGTCAATAAAACATCTCTCTCTGATTTTTTTTGGAAAATTCGCTTTCGAATAAGCCCTTAACCTTATCTGTGAGTCGCTCGTGAGAAAAGTTATCCTATCTTGTATACAAAATTACATTAAATGAGCTGTATGACCCCTAAATCCCCTATAATTCAATATTTTTAATGAATTATATGATTATTTGTTATTTTCATTACATCATTGGAAAATATCAATTAAATTAACATTACTACATCATTTCCTTGCTCAGAATCATTGAGCTATATTATTTCATAGGGGAATTTGGGCAAAAAGGTAAGAAAAAAGAGTATCTCCCATCACCTCCTATCTATGACCACATCAAGACTCATAACATATGACTATTCTTGTCTAGTTGTGCTATCGGGTATGGTTTGGAAATGTTTGGCATTTTAATTTTTTTTTTTATTAGCTTTATTAAGGAGACTTGCAGCCCCAGGCTGGCTCGCCTCCGGAGGATGTTTGGCATCGGTGCTATTCAAAAGTTTCTAAAAATCATTTTTTACTCAATAAATAACCAAATAAACACTTATCTGTAAATAATACTATTTTTTACAGAATATGTGAAAATTGCACATAAAATGCACTTTTGATGCTTATTTGACCCCAAAATCCCTTAAATTTCCAACTTTACCAACAACATATATTTAGTGCCCTTCTGTGGATAACACAGTGAAGAGAAAACACAATTTTAGAACAATGTCTTAAAGATAAAATGACAAATAGTTTGGGAACTCGCGATATATGGGGCATTAGGGAAAAACGAGCTCGAAAGCTACATACAGACGCGTTCCACGTCCATGAAACAGCACTCACTGAATTCTTTGCAAAATTCTCTTTCGAATAAGCTCTTGACCTCTTCTGTAAGTAGTTCGTAAAGAAAGTTATCAATTTTTTCCACCTTTGAAATCGGATTTTCCCATTGTGCGTTGTCCAACATCAAGAAATTGAAAAGCGGTTCGCAAATGAACTTTTGGGAGCGAATTCAAGTTGGGGTCCTTTTTGACCCGTTAATGCACAATGTGTCATTTTTTCGTTGTGGCGTTCCTAGAGGTCGCTGAAAATACCACCCAAAAAATTTTGTTTCCAAAAGTTAGGAAAAGTCAGAAAATTTCACTCAATCACTCAAGCCCACAAGGAAGGTAAAGAAATGCGTTGAAGATTATAACGGACAGAATTGCTGAGGAATCTAAAAATCCATCCATTTGTTTTCAAAATATGCGGATACAAACATACACACTTGAAATAAGTCGCAGATTTCTGTGAAATTTCACCGGAATTTAAACATCAGAGCTGTTCGGTAAACAATTTTACCGATTTTCGGTGGTTTTGACAGTAGACAAAATCGCAGAAAATCTGTGAAAAATAATTTAACCTTCCGCAACTCGCTTCAACTTCCATAACACAAGAACTAGCGTGTTGTAAAAAGTACAACAGTCCTAAAATGCGTTATAAAGAAGCCAATTCAAATGATATCAACGTGATTTTTTCGGGAAAATGATAAAGGGGATATATACTCTCATTGAGGACATTTTTTAAGGATCTTCTGCTGATCCTCCGGAAGACCTATGAGTCAAGAAATAAAAATGATTCTAAATTCTCCCACTGAGCGGCCATAATGTATTTGAAAATACCAATTCGGTTCGATATCTCGGGATCTATGAGGTTTAAGAAATTGCCGTCTTCTACAAAGTTGTTCAAGGATAGCAAAAAAAATATGTTTAGAAACTGTTTAGTTCAGAATTCAACCGCAAGGCGGCGCTAGTGTTTATGAGTTACTAGTCGACCCTGCAGACGTTGTCCTGCATAGTAGGCAAAAATGTGCGTTCGGAGCTGCCCATGCGAAATTTTCATACAAATTGTTATTTGAGTTTTTCACGATTTACTCAACCCTACTCGTGATATTCGCCTATGGAAATATCATATAAACCCGTCGGAAACGATAACGGACATATCTGCTGAAGAAATGGAGAAAATCCATCCAGCCGTTTTCGATGCGGATAGACCAGACCATTTCATTTTTATTATATAGATTAGTTTAGATAGATATCTTGGGATGCGTGGGAGTTAGAAAGTTACTTACTTACTTACTTATGGATCCTGTACACCTCCGGTGGTGCAAAGGGCCGACTTGAAAGACCTCCTTCCTGAGCGTTGCCCGGCTAACGCTTTAACCTGTTGCCAGGTTAGATTTCGGTCGACTTCTTTTATTTCTTTATTGAGGCTTCGCCGCCATAAGCCTCTGGGTCTGCCTCTACTGCGATGTTCCGTTGGGTTCCAGTCTAATGCTTGTTTACAGATTTCATTTCCGCCCCTACGTAGAGTGTGGCCGACCCAGCCCCACTTCCGATCCCAAATTTCTGTCGCTATCGGCCTCTGGTGACAACGACGATGGAGCTCGTTGTTTGAGATCCAGTTGTGAGGCCACCAGGCCCGAATTATATACCGCAGGGATCTGTTAATGAACACCTGCAGCCGTTGAGTGTTCTCCACTGATACACACCATGTTTCGCTAGCGTATAACAGCCAGAGCTTTAAATATTCGAATATTTTTTATGAAGCCCATCGGCCTTCTTTGTCACTTCACTTCTAAACATATTCATATTCGGCTCTGCACAGTCAATTTTCGGAATGAATATGGGTCAGTGAGTATTGATTTGAATTTCACAAATTATCAAATTATCGTATAAATAAACACATGTTTGATGATTTAAATAAATACACACATAGATCTAATCCTGACGTTCAATTGACGGACATTTTTAGCGGCAAATTTCAGTACAATCATGGCTAATTATGTTTTTTTCGCGCGCTGTTACCATATTGAGTGGTAATAAATCGAATGAATCTATGAAAAAGTAAACTGAGTAAGTCATTATATGTTTTGAATAATCAAAACACGATTGTCAAGACTCGGAGCGAATGTGTTTCATGAAAGTGTTATTAACAGCACAGATTTCTCGTTGGAGTTGAAAATTCGTATTTTGGTGCGTTCACTTATCTGCCTGTTTTTCCAGATATTTCTTAAACTCGCAAAGGCAGCCCTTGCTTTCTTGATCCGTGCGCCTATGTCGATCTTGGTACCGCAGTCTGACGCCATTTGGCTACCAAGATATTGGAAGCTTTCAACATTCTCCGCTGGTTGCCCGGCTACTGTGAAACTGGAAGGAGTCACCGTGTTTACATCCAAAGATTTGGTTTTGTTGACGTTGATGACTAAACCTGCCGATGAGGAGCGTTCGGCAAGGTCGTTGAGCTTACTCTGCATATCAGAGCGCCGTTGCGCGAGGAGTGCAACGTCATCAGCCAATTCGAAGTCGTTCAGGTGCTCCATGGTTATAGGCTGCCATAACAGCCCGCGGTTTGGTTCACGGTCAATCGCATCTACCAGAATCTCATCGATTACGATGAGGAACAGTAACGGTGATAGAATACATCCTTGCCTCACACCAGCTACGACCCGGATAGGGTCGGACAAGACCCCTTTGTGCAGCACTCTACACGAAAAGGCCTCGTACTGTGCTTCGATGATTTTCTCAGGAACCCCCTTGCGTCTCAGGGCGCCCCACATATTCTCGTGATTGAGACGGTCGAAAGCTTTTTCGTGGTCAATGAATACCAAGTAAAGGGACTCTTGGAATTCGTTGACCTGCTCCAGAATTATGCGGAGCGTGACAATATGGTCCACACAGGATCTTCCGGCATGGAATCCGGCCTGGCGCCGCCGGAGAGTCGCATTGATCTTCTCCTGAATCCTGGCTAGGATAATTTTGCACAGAACTTTGAGAACGGTACACAGCAGCATAATGCCTCGCCAGTTATCGCATACAGTCAGGTCACCCTTTTTAGGCACCTTCACCTTGCATCCAGTCGACCGGGAAAGTTGCGATGTCCCAGATATTACGAAATAAACGATGCAGTAGTTGAGCGGATATCATGAGGTCAGCCTTGAGCTTCTCGGCTATGCGGTCGACCCCTGGGGCTTTATTCGCTTTCATGCTTTGGATGGCTTTTTGAATCTCTAGCAGTGATGGAGCTTCGGTATTGACGCGTGTTATACGTCGGATCCTAGGCAGATCATGCCGAGGTGGTGATGGCCTGCCTGGCACTTGAAAAAGTTGTTCGAAGTGCTCGAACCAGCGTTTCAGCTGGACAGTTGGGTCGGTCAATAACTGATCATTCTCGTCTTCCACAGGCATCGTTGCATTCATCTTCGCCCCGCTTAAGCGTCGTGAGATATCGTAGAGGAGGCGAATGTCCCCGGTTGCGGCGGATCTCTCTCCTTCGTCGGCCAGAGAGTCTGCCTACGCTAGCTTGCACCGTCGATATGAGCGTTTTACTTCTTTTTCAAGAGCCGCGTATCGTTGACGGGCTAAGACTTTGGCTCCTCTGGTTTTTGATCGCTCTATCGTGGCTTTGGCTTCTCTTCGCTCCTCTATATTCCTCCAGGTCTCATCGGTGATCCATTGTTTTCTCTGGGTGCGTAGTTCGCTCAGAATGTTCTCGCTGGTGGCGATGAAGGCATTCTTGATGGCAGTCCATTGGTCTTCCACGCTGCCACCTTCCGGAATATCTGCAGCACGCGTCTCCAGTTCTTCAACGAAGGACCGTTTCACCGTGGCATCTTCCAGTCGGCGTGTGTTGAATCCTCGTCCAATTCTTTCCACCTGCGACGAATCCACGCAATGCGCAGGCGTATTTCGCCGATGAGGAGGTGATGATCAGACGCGATATCGGCACTACGTTTATTCCGTACATCAAGAAGGCTCCGTTTCCATCTTCGACTGATGCAGATGTGGTCGGTTTAATTTTCTATAAAGCCGTCACGGGAGACCCACGTGACCTTGTGAACCGGTCGATGGCGGAAGAGCGATCCCCCGATCACCATGTCGTTATTACCACAAAATTCTGCGAACAGCTTTCCGTTTTCGCCCATTTCTCCGAGACCATAGCGTCACATAAGGCGCTCATGGTTCGAGTTGTCGGATCCGATCTTCGCATTGAAGTGGCCCACACAGATCTTGATATCACCCTTCGGAATTCTATCTACGACGGCATTGAGTTGACTGTAGAAGTTCTCTTTGTCTTGCAGATCGGCAGCATCGGTTGGCGCATAACATTGGATTATAGTAAGGCTTCGGACCCGTGTTCTAAATCTGGCAACGATTATCCTTTCACTTATAGGTTCCCACTTCATAAGCGCAGAGTGTGCCTGAGCGCTTAGTAGGAAGCCAACTCCGCGATGCCGGGGAGCGTGTTCACCTCGTGAACCAGAGTATAGCAGAACTTGTCCCGACGGCGTTCTGTGTTCTCCAAAGTTTGGCCAACGGACTTCACTAAGTCTCAGGATCTCAAGCTTCATGCGGCGTGCCTTATTGGCAAGTTGTGCCAATTTACCCTGCTGGGCTAGGGTTGAAACGTTTCATGTTCCTATTCGTGTCCATTGTTTCGCGTTAAGAGTCGTCGCCGTAAGTTACAGTCTTCTACAAAGTAGTATAGAGAGAGTATATGAGAGATTAATATTTCGGGAACTGTGGAAATTAGAAAATTGCCGTCTTCTACAAAATTGTTCGAGGACTTCCAAATTATTCGGAAGGCCATCAGGTGGCCACCTGCAGTCATAGCTATTAAAGACTTTGAAATACTTCCAAAATCACCATCAGAACTGGTTTAGAAAAATTGCACTGCTCTAGGACAAACTTCACAAAATGACCATTTTTACGGATGTTCCGGATTCTCCAGAAAGCCGTTGCGCTGCTCTAGGATAAACTTTTCAAAATTAGCATTTTTACGGACGTTCCGGGTTATCCGGAAGGCCGTCTGGTGGCCACCTACGGTCATAGGAGAGTAAGAACTGCGAATTAACTCCAAGGTCATTGTCAGAAATGGTTTAGAAAAAATGCGCTGCTCTAGGACAAACTTTCCAAAATAACAATTTGTAACAGATGTTCCGGATTATGAGGGAGGCCGTCTGGTGGTCACATGCGGTTATAGCAAAGTAAGAACTGTGGAATATCTCCAAAATCACCATCAGAAATGGTTTAGAAAAAAATGCGCTGCTTAAGGACGAACTTCACAAAATGTCCATTTTTACGGACGTTTCGGATTTTCCGGAAGGCCGCCTGGTGACCACCTGCGGTCATAGCAGTGTGAGAAATGTGTTTTAGTCTGAACATCCCCATCAGAAATGGCTTGAAAAAAATTGCGCTGCTCTCGGACGAACTCTCCAAAATGACCATTTTTACGAACGTTCCGGGTTTTCCAGAAGGCCGCCTGATGGTCATAGGTGAGTGAGAACTGCCAATTAACCCCAAGGTTATTATCAGAAATGATATAGAAAAAAATCGCGCTTCTTTAGGATGCATTGTTAATGAAATTAATAAATAATTCATTACTGGTCACTTTTCCAAGTGCACTTGAGCCTTTTATTTAGGTATATATACACGAGCCTTCTATCGAATCATTTTTATTATCTTCTCAATTAATGAAGAACTATTTTTTTGAGGACCATGTATTCCTCAGGTTTGGTGCAAATTGATCAACTGACTTAAAAGATATTTCACTTTTACTCAATGTGTTGTACTTTTTACATCGATGCGAGTCCCAGAAGGTTAAATGTCTAAACAAATTTATTGTCACTGATAAGAAGAAGCAAATGTGAAGTTTGGGACGCCACAGGACCAGTTTAGACGCAATTTTGGTAACGATTAATTTTCTTGAACCCTGCCCTAACGGAAATAGTTCTGGAGATTTCTAACCCAACCACCTTCAGCATGATATTCTTCATAGCCGCGCATCTTACCGCTATACTAAGAAAGACACCGAACAATTCCTATACGGCTCAATTTCCGCTTGATTTAATCTTCCACAACCCAGACAGGACAATCGCGTCAAGCTCGACCAACCCATCGCGCAAGCAACCATTCACCGGACGTAAGGTGAAAAATCACTTTTATTACATCAACCGTGTAAATTGCTACGATTTATCTACCATCACTTTGTTGGCGCTCCTCTGCTGTTCGCCGGGAATTGAACCAATTCGACGGCAACACCACGGTTATTGGTTTCCCATTGTCGAATTGTCCCTTTTTTGCCGTAATCACTCTCCTCCCCGGAACATCCGAAGCACGGCACAGCCTCCGATTAAAGCGCTGCTGCCACCTTATCATCCTCTGGCCATATCGGCGGCAGCTGAGCGTTTACCGTTTTGAGGTTATGTCCAGTTGTGATCAGGCCCTACCACCCACCCTTTGCGACAGGTTTGTATGATATAGGAGAAGCACGCGTCCCGGTTCTCCTCTGCGATGATAACCCTCTTCTTTGCACGTGTAGCTCCGAAGAACGACAACGGACGGGCATCGGCCGACCAGCAGCTGCCTGGCAGCCACCACAATACAGGAAGGGAAATTTATTGTTCGCTCGATAATCCCCTGAAAATGGTATCGCTTTTGGCACCCCCTTCGGATGCGGACATCATCGTCTCTTTACGATACACTCACCTATAACGCCGCATAAGGTGGGGGAGAGTTGTACCGAACGGATCACCCGAACTGAGTAGGTTTCAGAAAATCTGCTTCAACGACTAGTCCTGGAATTCAAATCAGAAATCACTATCGTGCACCTTTTAGATTTTTAAGTTCTAAACTTTACGGTAATTGAAAAATGGGTTTGTTTGTTTAAAAATTAAAAAAATGTTTTGAAGAATAACACTGTCATAAATATTAGAAACCTGATTAACGTGAATTTTGAAAATAGCCTCAGTTCTCTAGTGAAATGAAAAGTTTAAGTGTCATAAAGAAGTAGAGATTTACAATTTTGAAAATTGATTTTTTATTGGTAATATATTAGGTACTGGTATTGATACTAAAATTCAAGTCAAAGCTAAATTTTCAATAAATTTGCTATTTGGTCGTGATTCTGTAATTCCTCATGGAATGCAGATATTGGCATCACTATTAAATTTTTATAATTTACTTTTTGCATTCTGCCCTTGCCACCTTGGTGTGGCATGGGAAAGGGCTAGTCCGTTTTGTTCGTCGGGATGTGTCAGCCGAAACAAGGTGATTGGATTGTGATTTTTATTCTTTCCCTTTCCTATTTTTTCTGCTCCTCAAGGGATGCGCCATAATAGAGGCCAATAATGGAACATCTTCGAGGGAATCTCCTTTTTATGAAACGGTTGCTTTCTGATGCCTTTCGCTTGATTGACTTTATTACCAGGATTATTTATCATGTAAAGGACGCGCACCGTTCTTATCGGCATGCGAGGTGGTCAATGCGCACAGAGGAAGGGCATAAATAGTTGAAATAAGTATGCTGCTCGGTGTGTTCTTTATTAAAATTCCGTCCCGTCAATATGTTCGATGGCGCGAGTCGCCCATTTCCATTTCTTAGCAAATTAGATTTCCTTGCGACGCGTGACTTACGGTTCGAGAATTTTCAAGTGAGATCATTTGTCGAGTGGAAGCAATGCGTACCTTTTGACGGTGATGAAATTCTCATTATCTCGTACGCAATATTCAAATTTTCGGTTGCAAAACATCTTGGAACTTGGATCTTGAATTTTTTTCTTATCGGTTAAACGGAATTAAATGAAACTTTATTGCACAGTAAAAGATGAAATATTCAAATTTTCTCACCATCGCCACCCGCGTCACTACGTCGAGGTGGAAAGAGCGGTTTGACGTGAGTATAAAAAATATTAGTGAGGGATAAGCGAGTCTGTTCAGGGGTGCCGTCTTCAATCATAATCAGTGCTGGAGAAGAATGAACAACGTGCTGATCAATGCACCCTGATAAGAG
The DNA here is from genome assembly GCF_024139115.2 of Armigeres subalbatus. Taxonomy (NCBI): domain Eukaryota; kingdom Metazoa; phylum Arthropoda; class Insecta; order Diptera; family Culicidae; genus Armigeres; species Armigeres subalbatus. Next base: position 209,823,538 of record NC_085139.1, on the reverse strand, counting down.
GACACCGAACGAAAGACATAAAATTGAACCAAAAACCTCAATTCAATCATAATATGGCAATCTAAGCATATGCGGTATTTCGAAAAATTTCGTTTCAGGTGGCTCGAAACGAAATTCCGCGGAATTTTGCGGAATTTGAGCATGGCGAAATCTCATTTCTTGATTTCGTTTCGTTTCGTTTCGTAAAATTACAAAAATTTCGCTAAAAAAACTAGCTTCTAACGAAATTTAACGGAATTTCGCGAAATTTCGAAACAAATTTAAACCTAAACTATTCCTTATATTTTCAAAATTTTTGGCTGCACCGCTGAACAAAATCGTTGAGTTGTTTTCAAATTTTAGTTTATACAATTTTTTCTATGAACGCTTCTTACATAACCCCATTTTTAGTCGACAAATACGTATGTAGTTTTCTTCTATAAAACGTCTTCAGTGTTTCCAAGATTCAAATTTATATTTTGTGATATTTTTTACTATTTGTACAAAATAAATGCGGTACAAAATGAAATGATTGTGTTACAGCTGGTCATGGGACGGCATCTAGTCCGGGAGAACGCGAAGTGTTTAACCAGTGCACAATCGATCTTGTAGATGCTGATCACGCCAGCTAGTGTGGGAGAACTTGAAGTAATAAAACTAATGTCTGCATCGAAGAGCACAAAATTATTTAGTGCGGAATCGATCGTATTGTAGAAGCTCATTAAACGAAGCACATTGATCTTGCGTTGGATTGATTTGAAACACAGCTTTCGTCTTCTTGTTTTCAAAATAAGGCCGTTACAAATATCACTATCCAACAAAATTGAACTTTTTTTCGCTCCCTTCAACCATTTTTAATGTACTCAATAGATTTTTTTACGCTGAATTCAGGTACGTATTCAGATTTTCTGTAACACGTCCAGTTTTTGAGAAAAACGCATTTTAATTCACGAAAGTACGTATTTTCATAGAAATTTGGTTTCTCTCCCCTGCAAAGCTGAATTTTGGCTCCTCATTTTAAGAATTAAGTTTGAATTTTGTAGAATGGGCCTTGTAGAATGCATGTGGGTTGTTGGATTTCATTTGGCACGTACATTTGTTGTGAAAAACGGAATTTCATTCACAAAAGTACGTCTTTTCATAGAAATTTGGTTTCTCTCCTCTGCAAAGCTGAATTTCGACTCCTCACTTTTAGAATTAAGTTTGAATTTTGTAGAATGGGCCTTGTAGAATGCATGTGGGTTGTTGGATTTTATTTGGCACGTACATTTGTTGTGAAAAACGGAATTTCATTCACAAAAGTACGTATTTCCAATGAAATTTGGATTCTGTGCTTTGCAAAGCTGAATTTCGGCTCCTCACTTTGGGAATAAAGTTTGAATTTTGTAGAATAGGCCTTGCAGAATGCATATGGTTGGTTGGATGACATTTGGCGCATTGATTTGTTGTGAAAATTTGGATTTTTTGGCTTTACAGAACAGAGAAGCTGAATTTCTATGAAAATACGTACTTTTTTTTAATTAAATTCCGTCTTTCACAACAAATGAACGTGCCAAATGAAATCCAACAACTCACATGCATTCTACAAGGCCCATTCTACAAAATTCAAACTTTATTCTAAAAGTGAGGAGCCGAATTTCAGCGTTGCAGAGGAGAGAACCCAATTTCTATGAAAATACGTACTTTTGTGAATTTAATTCCGTTTTTCATAACAATTGAACGTGCCAAATGAAATCCAACAACCCACATGCATTCTACAAGACTCATTCCTCCAAATTCAAACTTTATTCTAAAAGTGAGGAGCCGAAATTCAGCTTTGCAGAGGAGAGAAACCAAATTTCTTTGAAAATACGTACTTTTGTGAAATAAATTCCGGTTTTCACAACAAATGAACGTGTCAAATAAGATTCATCAACTTACTTAGATCTTGTACTATTTCTTCTATATAATTCAAACCTCTTTCTCAAAGTTATGAACCGAAAGCCAGCTTTACAGAACAGAGAAACCAAATTCCCATAAGAATACGTAGTTTTGTGAATTTAAACCCGTTTTTCTCAAAAACTGGACGTGTAACAAAAAATCTGAATACATGACTGAATTCAGCGAAGAAAAATCTTTCAAGTACACTGAGAATGGTTGAAGGGAGTAAAACACTGTTGACTAGTGTATTCAATTAACATTTAGTCCTACTGGTCTCCGAAAGGTCAAGGGGGGCGGGGGAAAATGAAAAATAAATATTAAAATGAAAAAAATAAAAAATAAACTCCTCGGATTTGTTAAATAATGTTTTAAAAATCCTCAAAATTATCCGAATTTTATTTTGTTGCCCCCTCAAAATATTATTTTTTGGCAAAAAAACCCGAGGGGGGAGCCAAAATAGTTTTTAAATATTTGTATCGGCCTAACTTCGTTAGGATCGGATTCACATACATTACCTTCTCTACTAACCAACGATTCCTTTCCCGTAGCGCTCACGGAGATGCAGAGTATTCCTCAGTCTTTTATAACAATGAGTGTTAAACTAATTTTCCTCTCCTCATCCTAAATTGACTGTAAGGACGTGACCAGCATCGTTATTGGCCTTAAATTGGAAACTCCTAAGCAAGTATACAATAAGAATAACTTTTTTGTATCCCAAGCAGGGAATCAATTTTTCTTCGATGCGCATGCAAAACAAGCGACAAAAGAGAGCCAACGACAAAGCTTTGTTTTTGTCGGAGATAATAATGACAAAGATCAGAGATTTTTTGTCAGCAATAAAAAAGAAGACAATTTTGTTGCTAACTTTTTATTCCGTTATTTTGCATTATCTTTACAGCAAATCTCGGTTTTAAGCTATCATAGTTTCTGCTTTTATGGAAATATTCGAGAATCTAACTATGATTACAAAATTAGCATCGTATTCTCGGAAATATCAGAACATGCAAGCCAAATGATTCTTGTCATATTGTGTTTGGGTTCTGACAAAGGCTTGCCGCGAGGTGCGTGTGTCAGTAACAAACACTGTTGACGACAAAGGGTATATTGTTAGGCGTTGCTCGAATATTGATTCCCTGATCCCAAAAATATCATTTAATTGGTGAGCTGTGCATATTTTCTGTTTCTCGGCCAATCATGATTAGCCACTACGATTTGTACAGTTAATCAAGCTAAGCTCTTCTTTGACTATTTGCACAATATGTAAGGAACATTGAAGATTTTTGGGCATTCCCAGATCTTCGCATGGAATTTGCAAAAAAAAAATCCAGATGGGGTTGAAAGATCATTAAAATTGCTGAAAGTTCTTTACTTATGATTGCTTTCAGCTTTCAGGCATAAGTTTTGGCTTTTACGCCCTTTTCAAATATAAATTTTCTTTTTGTGTATGCGCCTGGTAGATGTGGATACATAATTGAGTATCAAACTAAATAAAAAAATAAATTTGTTTTCTAATTTTGAGCTCAATACCATAAACCCACGCTGACAAGACAATATGAAGTATGCTTCAGTATAATAACATTATTCTTAAGTGAACTAAGGTTTTAAACGAAATTTGAATCCGTTTATGAAAAATCCCACAATTTCTATATGTTTTTATACTAACTGATATAAAATTGATCATATGCGGGAGCACACGCTCCACGATGAATTTCTTTGAAAACGGCACAAATGCTGGGGTATTGCCTTATCGCCAAAGGTATATGCTGCGAGAATGCGGTGATTTAGGGAAGATCCATTAATTACGTAACGCAAAAATTGAACTTTTTCAACCTTCACTCCCCCCTATGTCACACTTTTTGTATGAAGCTTCTGAAAATTTTGTATGGATCGTCATACTTTACTCAACCCCCCCCATCCCCCTCTAAGCGTTACGTAATTTGTGGACGTTCCCTTATCACAGACTGCCTCTTCTGTTATTATAACTCTATTGGTCGCAAAACAGTTAATATTTGACTTCGAAAAAGTGAAATCAGAATTGCGTACATAATGTAAAACCAATTTAATAAAAATTCCGCGGAAAAAAATTAAAATTTCGTTTCGTTTCGAAAAATTTCGAATTAAATGAACCTTGATTTCGTATCGTTTCGAAGTCTCGAAAGTTAATCTATATTTCGTTTCGTTTCGATCCGAATCAACATAGACATTTTAAATTTCGTTTCGTTTCGTTTCGTTAAGAAAAAGTGTGTTATCGCATACCCTTATGGCAATCATATTCTAACTATACTGCCGCTAACCGCAAGTCGAGCACATATGTATATGGACGCCATATGCAGATGTGCTCGACTTGCGGTTAGCGGCAGTATGTTACATAGTTATTAGCTTTAAATATGTATTAAAAGGTAGATTTTTTAATACAAATGTACTATGTTGAAATTGATTGTATTTTCTTCTCAATTTCTTTTATTTGGTAGGCTCAGGTTTTGTATATCACTTTACGGAGCTATGGTTCTTTGTGATATGTACAATCAATATCATTTTATTATGAAGTTAGTAACAGTACTCGTGGTGACTCGAGGTTTAGTTTACAATGTTCAAGGATGGAAGGGGAATTAGGATTCGGAAACCAGGAAATCATCATAATCAAAGAATGTTAGCTGCTCATCCGGTCATTTGGCGTCAGGGACGATGTGGCGTGTCGTCGTGCTCGAGGAATGGCTCGACTGGGATCATCTTCCGGATGGCCAAAGCTACGGAGCTCTACGGAACAGAAAGGCAGAGACTCAAAAAAACACTTTTAATATAAGATTTTGATGTCAGAAGATCAAAGAATACCACAATGGCCTGCATTTAGACTACTTCACAATCTCCCAAAACACCACGAACTTCCCTGAAGTGTTGTTTACCTCGGACCACAAGGGTATCTGCACATTGATCCATGTAACGGACAAAGTGGTAATAAGTTTTTCAAGCCGAAAATATCAGAGGTAGAAAAAAAACTTTGTTAAGGAAATTATTTTGAGCTTTTTAGTGGAATGTCTTAACTTGTCATAAGACAAGTTTGTACCTTCCCATTTAATTTCACCACTTGACTGTACCTTGACAGATACGTATTTCGATCTCAACAGTAAGGTCGTCTTCAGTGTCTCGTACTTGACTTGACTGCAAGTCAAGATGACAAGAAATAATAACAAAAGATAATATCCAACATACTTTAGACATAACATGATCAGATATTTTAATACAAAACGAAAAATAATTTTGTTATGCCCTAAATATTGTAATAACAATATATGTTATGCCTGGAATATTTTGCATATTAGGTATTTTATATTATATTTGGTTATTTTACATCTTATACAAGGCCATTATAGTGTAGGGAATCAGTAACAGAATTTGGTATTATTGAGTTATTTTCTTCTGCTCGGGATCCCAGCCACCTTCAGTATGGTCTTACTACACTGCTGGACAATATAATAAGTGGCCATTTTCCACATAAAAAAAAATAAAGAGCCTGATTAGTAGTAGAGCATTCGATTTCGTTGTAATTTTTACACAAGTTTTGATATAAGTCAATTTTTATTATATCTGTGAATCAGCCTTTTTCATTTGTACATAACAGAGATTGTACGAAAAGAGATTTTTAGAGAGAAATGAACTTGAGCTCTATTCGACGCTTCTTCTCCGATATCAATTCACTATTTCGTTTTGTCATGATTGAACTGCTGTTGAAATGTACACGAAAATAATGTCGTCCGGGAGTAGAGCAACTATGTGCACTACCACCACGCTAGTTGAATACTGGGACTACTTTTGATACACTATTCAAGGTCCGAGGTGAAATTAAACGAAACTCCAACACGCCAGGGTCTGTCGGATCCAGTATCAGCTAGCTCAGTCAGTACACTATGGAGCGGATCTTTACAAGTCGGTGACCGAAAATATTTTCACGACATTCCTTCTATAGTTTACACTTATTCCGAAGATTAGCATGAGCATGAGCATGACTGACCGCCCACGGTTGCTACTCCGTTATTGCCAGGTCAGCTGTAATTACACAGAGAATTAACAGATGAAGTTTGGGTCTAACGTCATCTTCAATGTGTAAGAACTGGTGACCCAAAAATAAGCAATACCAGCGCCGGCCGTGTCCGAATGCAGGTCAATTAAGGAATGGGTAGAAAAATGTTCACATGATACCCGCTTTGATAGAAGCCGATGAGTCATCTGCACTTCCACGATAAATCACTGGGATGTTGGATATATGGGGTAGGTATTGTGGCAGGGTTCGTTTTGGTAAACGGTATGCCGTGTATAGCGTGTAGTTTGATCAATTCAAAACATAATCGAACGAGCACTAATTATTTTAATTACCGACCGCACTAAGAAAAACAAAATTGTCGATGACCAGCTGACCTCTCTGCTAACCGCACAAAGCAGAACAATATTTTAGATGACCGGCCGATCGTTTTGCTTACTGACGCGAAATCCATCTTCACTTTCTAATTAATTTACTCACCCGCACAAATCAGAACAACACTTCGATGATCGGGCGATCGTTCTGCTAACCGCACAAAGCAGAACAAATTATGTGATGACCGGCCGATCGTTCTGCCTACTAAATAAATCACGACTGTACGTGACCTCTGAATGCTGAACATTTGTCTTTCAAGTAACAAACAAACATGATCTACTTTTTTCCCTCAATTCCGACAGACAATTAGATACCTCAAAATAAACGTCTCTGAGGCATGTTTCCAAGTACAGCATTGCGATTAATAAAATCTATTCACATATCGACCGCACAAGCAGATCAAAAGCTTCTGATTCTCGCGTACAATCTGCATTTCATATAAAAAAGGACTCTGATCTATTTTCTTACCATCGTAATATGTACTAGCATTTTTACCACTCTTCAAAGAATTAGCTATGTCTAAAATGCATTTTTTACTAACAAAATGGAAAGCGAGGAAGATAGTTGACAAAAGAGATATATTTGAAATAGCCCAAGTAACATTTTGAGTTTTATGATTTACTACAAGAGTATTTTCTTCCTACGGCAATAAAACCCTAGTCAAGGCAATTGCTTCTACGTAGCTTACACCAAAACCTCTTGAAGAGTAGCATCTGCCTAGCTGGCCCACTCTAGCAATGGTTTTGAAGTGTAAATATAAGACGGGCTTTAAGATCAGAGTATGACGAAAAATGAATACAATCTCGGCACCTGAAACCTTTCGAAATCATTTTGCAAACTACTATAAAAGAAAGTTGGCATCATTTAAAGCCTTTTCTAAGCCATTCAATCTCGATGCCTTCCGTATTCTCTAGATATAGCTTTATTCAAACAATCATATGAATTTATATAATACGTTCAGTCTCGAGAAAATAAATTAAACTTTTACAATGAACATGAAGACCCAAAATGTCATAATCAGAAATTCAATTAAAATACTCTCAATCATCGATAATAATGATGAAAAGAGAAGTGACTTACGATGCTTTAATTTTAAGTGCGGAGTCAGATTTATTGTGTCATTTAGTGCAAAACGCCCATAAAATTGACGCGCTATCAGTAAACCCAGTTTCAACAATTATTTAGCAAAACAATTTTTATTTTCAAGAAATCAAAATTCGCACTTTTGTACTAAGTTATCATTATATATTTTTTATTGTTCGTAGCTTAATCGTTTATACAATATCGCATACCTGTAACCATGATTGTAATGCAGTATATGGATTCAAAATATCTACTAAAGTGAAGTGAAAACAATATGGCGATGGCATACAAAATGATTTTTCGATATCTATTGGTTCTAATTGTTTTGCTTCGATGAAATCAACTATAAAATCATAATGTTTAGAGGTGGCAATAATGTGGCTTATTTCCATGCTGAATTGTTTATGTACTAGATCGATTGGCTGTTACAAATGCCGATTGGTTATTTTTCAACATATATGATGACCATAATTAGAGTGAATTTGACAGTTAAAGTTTCTCAAAAAAAAACAAAGGGCATGGATGGAAGCAGGAGAAGTTAAGGATTAAAGCTTCGAATTGATCATTTTATTACACGTAAGTAGGAAATAAAATACTTGCATGTGACGGCACTTTATCGTTCGTTCACTTTATCGTACAAGAATGCACAGTTCCGTGTCACCGTGAATGAAATGAAAGTGAAGTTCAAGGTATCAGGGGCGCGTCTGAGCATCTTGTTATTGTCTGCTTCTCTCTAGAGACTTATTTCGAATTTGTCACCTCGCAATTTGGCATATGTAATTTTCAATATCAAGATGATTGATGTAGCTGAAAATGTATCAGCATGTACATTATGAGTAAGCACGCAGAATGGTAATAGTAAAGTAAGTTTATCTGCTATTTAAATATTGTTTTCAGTCTTTGCTACTCATATTCACTTGACAACATGTTTTGTTTTCAATCAGAAATGCAAAATTTGTAACCACCACAAATACCAATTGATCTCATTTGAAGCCAAATGTTTTGGAAGTGACTTTTATGGTTACAAAACGATTTCAAAAAGTATTTTATTACGACAAATAAAACTAACGTCTATGAGCTTTAATATTATTTCTAAAATGCGTTTTATCAAGGCATGGAGTGCCGCAATAGATCCATATTTAAATTTTATAGTATGCGGAATTTACAACCTGCTTCAAAAAGTTTTGACAACAGCTAGAAGACAGATCATAGTTCATGCCTGTTAAATGCCTTTCCTAAACAGAAGAGCATGACGGTTGTCGCAATAAAACCACAATAAATATCTTCAAATGCCAAAGTGCTGTTCGAATGTTACTTGGGAGGCTATAAGAAGGAAGATTTGAAAATAGTCAAAATAGAAGGCAAGCAAAGGCCAGAATAAATATATAGGGTATCTGTTCCATTATTAATAACATGCTCCTATATCAATAACATTCGCAAAACAGGCAATTTAGGCTCAATTTGTGTCGTGTTTTGTTGTTTTCCGGCGTGCTCACTGCTGAAAAAAAAAATCACAAAAATGAGAAATAAAACAACTAGCGCACCAATTCTTTGTTTTCGAGTGGTATTGATTTGGGTACATGGTATGAATTCAAGGAGCAGTTCCCCTATATATTGTGATCTAGGGCTAAAAGTCTCTCTGAAAGAACTTCCGTTGGTATTCAAACAGAACTCCATTCGGAATTCGGAAAAAAATCCGTTCAAAATTCGGACAGAATTTAATTCGAAGTTCGAATAGAAAAATTCATTCCAAATTGCATTCAAACAGTATTGCATCCGAAACCCGAACAGAAATCTATTAGAAATTAGAAAAAAAAACCCTGATTAATCCACCTACAGTGAGATTTTGACCCTTCCTTAGTTATAAGGATTTTTTTCCAGACTCCAGTATTTAAAACGAGATAAAACTACTCAGCTTCCCACGGCGATTTACCGTGAAAGTGACAAAATAATTGCCTACTCAAAGGCAGATGTCGTGGATTGAGTGACAACTTAACGAATGATAACGTAATGTACTTCATGCTGCCTATCTATAAGGCGCTCGTCGGATTGAATAACTATTGTGACATGGTTAGCAACTATCGTAACGCTGGTTGCATATATTGTACTCGTAATTTCCAGAGACCTCGATATTAATTAATCCAGAACTAACTAAATCAGTCATTGATTTGAGCGAAACTCAATAGCGTTCAATAATAACATATATTTCACCTTATGGATGCCTAATTTGGTAAAACTAAACTTGTTCAATACCTTAAAAATGAGCGAGATTTTTATGGTAGTAAGTTTCAGAATTTGCACACATACGCACACATACATGCATACAAGTGATCTATTAGTGTCTCAAAACATGCTCACATTTGCTATCTAGCTTCTAGTGAAGAAATTTTTGAAATCCCTTTCAATTTTTACGTTTTTGCTTTTCTGAGAAGATTTTTTTGTACATGCTTCTATATGTTCCTCAATAAAAATCATTTGTTTCTTTGAAACAAATAAGAAAAATAGGCATAATTCCATATCATATCATTTGTTATACTTATATTTTCAATGTCAAAGTGAATTTGTTTCAAATACCATACATTTTATTTAATAATTGACGAGATTTCTCGATAGATTAATACGTAATACACCTGCGTAATGCATACAAAGCGAAATTATAGACACTTCCGAAGGAAGGGTCAAAACATTTAGAATTCAAACAGAAGTAAATTCGGAATTCAAAAAGAATTTCATTCGCAATGCATGAGGAATTCCATTCGGAATCTGAACAGGATTCCATTCCGATTTCAAGAAAATTCTATTCGAATTTCGAAATTCGGACAGAATTCCATACGAAAATCGAATAGAATCCCATTCGGAATTCAAACAGAACTTCATTCGGAATTTGAACAGAATTCAATCGAAAACAGAAAACAATCGAAAAGAAAAAAATTTAAAACTCCAACAGAATACCATTCACAAATATGAAAGAGAACTCCATTCGGAAATCGACAGAACTCCATTTGGAAAACCAACTGAATTACATTCTGAATTCAAACAGAATTTCATAACAATCGAAAAGCATTTGATTTGGAGTTCGAACAGAATTACAATCAAAGATATGAATCCCAAAAGACATCTAAATAGTGCTACGGTTTCACAACGTAGTGAAGATACATACAAGGGGTGTTTAAAAGTTTTATACAATATGCAGTAAGGTACACCGGGGCAAGTTGAAATGCGGGGTAAGTTGAAACAGAAGCTGTAATTTGGATCGGAAATGATCCAATGCCCTGATTATTTTTTACAACAAACTACTCCCCTGAACGCACCTTCTGACTGCCATTCCCGGAAAATTGCAGCTACAAAAACGCAATCCCTGCCTATGTTTATTTTTCGCCCTTTGCAAAATTTTAACCAACTTTTTAACGTGCCAATAAAACAGGTCTCAAAATGATATTTGTAAGAGTGCTTTCATCAAATTTTCACGGTACGTCACGGTAATGTCACTCATTTTTCGGGCACTTATCCTCAACCGATTTGCTCGCAACAAGTTGCATTCGACGCAGAATCCTGTCCCATTGTTTCCTATTTGAAATTGGCCAGATCGGACTATGGGATCGAAAGTTATGGCCAAAATACAAATTCATACAAAAAAATCGCGTAAAAAATGTCACTCATTTTCGGACACTTATCCTCAACCGATTTGCTCGCAACAAGTTGCATTCGACGCAGAATCCTGTCCCATTATTTCCTATTTGAAATTGGCCAGATCGGACTATGGGATCGAGAGTTATGGCCAAAATACAAATTCATACGAAAATATTGCGTAAGAAATGTCACTCATTTTTCAGGCACTTATTCTCAACCGATTTGCTCGCAAATAAATTGCATTCGACGCAAAATCCTTTCCCATTGTTTTCTATTAAAAATTGGACAGGTCGGACTATGGGATTGGAAGTTATGACCAAAATACCTTTTTCATAAAATCACAAAAATGTGACCTATTTTTCGGACACCTAACCTTAAACGATTCACACGAAAACAAGTTGCATTCGACGCAGAATCCTGTCTCATTGTTTCCTATTGAAAATTGGCTAGATCGAACTATGGGATCGGAAGTTATGGCCGAAACACCATTTTAGCCTTTTATACGAAAAGGCTGTATGTTAACTCAAAAACCGAACTTTTACAGAAGGCCTGGAGACCCATAGTGTTATATACCAATCGATTCAGCTCGACGAACTGAGATGATGTCTCTGTCTCTCCCACTTCATACGGGAGTTTGGCAGAAAGAAGGTCATGAGATTTATATCATAACAAATATTGCCCTCCGCTCGCGTGATGGGAATGACATTTTCGTTTTCTTTTGTGTAGTCGGAGCTTCAGTTCAACTAACATCCAAAAGTGATATCCTTAAAATATATGACTGGGTGAAATAAAACAGGGATATGTACGTCAAAAAAGATTGGAAAAGGAAACAAAATGTCGAAATTCTTATTACCATATTGTAGATCAAGCTGAAAACCGAACCGAGGTCCCGCGAAATCGCATTTTCTCGCATTTCCGGATGTTGCAACTGCATCGCGAGTAGTGCGCAACTGTGCCATAGTCAGGCACCACTCGCGATGCAGTTGCGACATCCGGAAATGGGACAAAATATGATTTTCGGTTTTCAACTGGATCTACAATATCTTTGCCATAAATAATCTGATTTTCATAGAACGGACAAAGAAATTTGTCTTTTTTACTCCTAGCCACTAGCTCATCTTTTTTCAAGCACACACATTTTACGAAGGTCGAGAAAGGCACCATCACCGCTAGGTGGATTAATCTGGGTTTTATTAGTTATTATTAGTCAGTATAAGTAAACAAAATGGGGGCCGGATGATGCTTTTTTATTTCACCCGGCAAGGGATATAGGGCGTCAATTTTAAAATGATAATTAAAACGTTAAAACACATTTTAGCCGAAAATAGAAAATGATTGATGATTGAAAATGATTTTTCGGGTTCGAACTTTAATTTTCTCTTAGATTGGTAACATGAAAGTTTCATTATTTCGATTAAAAGACATGTAGGCTACATATCTACACTACAAGGATGTTTTCGATCATTTAGTAATCTGCGTTCAATCATTTAGTAGTTTGTCAATAACACATTCCAGAGGCTAGATTTCAAAATGTGTAGTATGGTGGACTTCTAATTCAAAGGTTCATCTACAACTCTGCCTAACAGTTCGATGTTTCAATTATACTGATAATAGAGCTATAGAGCTAGTAGCAGTAGCTTATACTGAATGATTGGAATTTTGTTATCATTTGGTATAAGTCACTGCAACTAGCACTGTAACTCCTTCAATGGTGGAATTTAAACATCGATATATTAAACAGATATATAGAAAACCTTCGCATCAGAAGTCCACCGTATAACACATTTTGGAATTCAGCCTCTGGAATGAGATTATAGACAAACTACTAAATGATCGAACGCAGATTACTAAATGATTGATAACATCCTTGTGTGTAAAACTTATAGGTACATACTTCGGCTAGTTGTTGGCGGTGTTGGCTTGCCTGCGAGTGCTCTCGTCTCTCAGACTTGACAAATCGATGTTCTAATCTTTGATTAAAAAATGCAGATAAGTCGTTTTAAAAATTTGGTATTGAGCTATGGAAAAAAAATTGAATAAAATTTATTGGTATTAACCAAAAATGTTCAAATTTAACATTAAACAAAAGAGAGCCAGGACGAGTATCGAACATAGACCCGCTGAGTGACAGTCCATAGCGTTACCCCTTGGCTATCTCCGCTTCTTGGACATGTAATGATCGAAGTATAGCAAGTTATACTCAATTTGCACTGATCATCGGCTGCTTGTGCATTCGTGCGGCAACGCACCTGTGCTGTGTTTAGGTTCCGTGGCATATTTAAATCATCTGACGTTGAAAAACATATACGATTGAGTTTACGTCATGTGCTTTTGTGTCAATTCATTCAGATATGTCACCTAATATTTACAATGTTTTGGTGTGCATGGAAGCAACTTCAGAATTAATTTCAACATTTGATTTGAATCCACTGTAATGCATTCTTCCTGACGTTGCAGCAAATAATTCATATTGGCACAGTATATGTAAAACATGGCTGGGCTAACAATTAGTTTGTAAATAAAACAATTTATTTTAGTAAATGGTTTTGATGTTCTATAAATTTTAACTCACTATAATCGTACCTTTTCGCTTGCATACCTTCTGTGTTTTTGATAGTTAATTAATTCATGCTATATGTACATGAATCCTAAATCTTGGACTTCACGAGACCAATTAATTGAAAACCCATTCATAGCGACAACATATCAATTTGAAGATTTCAAATAGCACTCGGATTATGTGGGAGAAGCTGAGTTTCGGAAGGATCGGAGAGAATTTTTCTTTTTGGCAAGTCAATGGAAAATGTATTCAAACTTTTCTACAATCCAAGCATGTTTTGGATCATGTAGTAATCAAAGTTTAATCATTTAATTTGTCGATGACTCATACCAGAAGTTAAATTTTGAAACGTGTTTTATGGTGGACTTCTGATGCGAATATTTTTCGACATTTAACCTCTGGAATGAGTTATTCACAAACTACTAAATTATCGAACCTATATTACAAAATGATCGAAAACATCCTTGCTATAATCCATAACAAATTACACTAACGCAAACAACGATTTTTGATTCCCTGATAGAATAATATCAGGTATGCAATCAGTATGTTTTAAAGTATTACACATTATTGGCACAAGTATGCTGATTTAGGTAACACCAGCTCTGTTACGAGTAATCTATCAGATTTTGTTCAGGGATAGTTTACCATAGTGATCTGATAAATAATTTTAGATCAGTTCAGTATAATATATACAAAAGAAAATTAAAATTAATCAATTTTAATCAAACCTTCAGTTAATCACTCCGAAATGCTCTCCATATGAAGAAAAGCAACCCTAGTAGAATTCTTCTAAGACTTTATTAAGTCGGATCAAAATCGTAAATCTTAATTGAAAAGTGGTTAAATGGCATTGACAAAAACGGAACTGCTCATCAGCAAAAAATGAATTCTTATCTATATGATGAAGAATCATACTATTTCAGAAGGTGCCAGAAGCCTAAGCTGGATTCTGACTTCAAAACAGAAAAAGTTTGTCAATTGACCAAAATTATGGATCATATCACCGAAGTTATGGATCATAATTACGATAAAAATTGCATTTTTTTTTATCAAATGTAGTTTTCTATGAATAATTTTCCAAACATTTATGGATCATTTGTCATACGTTCATGGGAAAATAGCAGGAATGATGTTGTTTTTCTTGATCATGTTTAAAGGTACATACTTATTTTTCAATTATTTGATATATTTTTTTAGCTTAGTTATGGATCTTAAAATTATTCTTTATGGATAAGCCTGAGCTATTTTTTGGATTTGAGGTAGCGTTTTATGGAACATTCGGATGTTATTTATGGATCGTTTTTGTGCATTTAACGGTACAAAGTAAGGGCTGCCATAAACAAATTTGAAAAATAAGATCTATTTAGTGTTATATTAGACTTTTCTAATATGTTTGTCAACCCATTTGAACGAGCGAGAAAGGCATCATCACCGCTAGGTGGATTAATCAGGGTTTTTTTTTCTAAAATTCAACATGGTCTGTAAATACATTCGGAAAACATAAATTTATAAAAAGGTCCAAACTGCTGAAAATAAATTCAATAAATATTCGCCCATTCCGTCATGAATGCAACAATCCTACAATTTCGACTAAAGAATAAAATGAAAAGGGGTCATGTTTAAACCGCATGGTCTAGTTTTGAGATTCTTAATCTACTTTTTCTCGTAGTCAGCACTGATTCTCAAAAAAATAAAACAAAGAGCATGTAAACATTTCGTTAACTCCACCTGTCACTTATTCAGCCCACTCATTCTCCAATCGAAGAGTTTAAGAGAGATACACTGGTTAATGAATGCGAATTTATTAAAAAGCCACAACCGAATTTATCAAGCGCACAATTCAAGTGATCCAAATAATGAACCATCCTGAAAAGTAATCCGAGTGGTCACCAGTAGGAGGTAATCAATCTGATAAATTTCCAGCGTAGTGCGTTCTCTAGAATTTGGACCCTGAAAATTACTCTTGTGACTTTGTTGTATACTGCTCTTATTCGCAGAAGAGTCCCATGTCTTTTTTTTCGACTTGAGTAATTTGCCGTTGAATTTTTCAAACATGTTTGGCATGATAAAATACAAAAAAAATCTAAGAAATTGAAAAAAAATCAATCTTTCCACAAATTTCACATAATATTCTTTATAGTTTATTTTATTTTTTGAGTAGAAGAGTATCAATATCTAGAATGTGACTTTTGCGAGTAAGTATCAAGATGAGGCAACACAATTTGGGATTTGGTTTTCAAATTTTTAGAACAAAGCCTACTATGTTATCATTTTTTTCTTAAACATGAGACAGTTTTAAGCAAATTTCTAGAAAAAATTCAAAATGGTCAACAAATACATGGGACTCTTATACGAATTTAGTCACCTTTACAACCTCGTGCATCTTGAGTCTCACTGAGTACATATATTGTGATTTTAATACGGAAAAATTAGCTTATGTCTGTATGAAGCGCAGTGTTTCAACTTGCCCCGATACGCGGGGCAAGTTGAAACGATGCACATAAAAAAGTAATTTCAGTATACAAAATATTTATAAAAACGTTTACTGAGGTTGCTTATTTTTTATGTATAATATTTGGCCCAAACTAGCAAACACGGCAAACGGGTTCATAATTTATCAAAGGGCGATTTTTTTTATAGCACTTCAAAGTTCAACTTTAAAAAAAACCATTTCAACTTGCCCCGGTGTACCTTATAACAATTCAAAATTATATGCTAGAAATCATCTTATGATCCCATTCTGATATCAAAGTATAAAAATAAAATTTTGAAAATGCTTTCGACTTTATTAATATGTAATTGTTAAAATAGTTTAATATTTGTAATTATGGTAATTATTATTTTAATTATAGTGTAATATTTGTAATATACTCCTTTGTCATCGTTTTCACTTTTCAAACGTTAGCCGGCTTTTGTGTCTCAAGTTGGTGAGAACGTGCTGTCTGTTACCTAATATATGGAGATTCACGAAGTGGACCAAATTGTAAACACTTCATACTTGCACTAATGTCATGGGCGTAGCCAGGATTTCGAGAAGGGGGAAGGCAACTTTTTTCTAAATCGTAGTTTTAAAGTAGTTTTATAAAAACACATGAATATTAACACATGAAACCAAATCCAAACCAAATCGAAACAAAAGTGATTAAAACAATGATTTTTAAATGCGTGATTTATTGCTCATTTATTAACAAACTTAGTACTCAGAAAGAATATAAAATCGGCTATTACAATTATTATAAAAATCCTGCATTCTTCCATAAGTCTTGCTTATTCATTCTTCTATAAGTTTAAGAAAACTAGAACCATACATCTGAATTTCTAAACAAATCCTCTCTGAAATAATATTTATTATAAAATAGGCAGAAAAATCAATATGCAAGCTTTCTCCAGGAATTCCTTCGACAATTGCTCCTGGAATTCTGTTCGAAATTCTATCAGGGATTCTCCAGCAACTTATTCGGCAGTGTCTTCAGGAATTCCACCATAAATTTTGCATAAAATTTGATGGTCCAGCTACAAACCCCAACAAAGGTTTCAGCTAGACGAGATTTGTCTACAATATGAATTCTCTTGTTTTCGAGAATGCTTCTGGTAGTTTCCCCGGGGTTTCTTTGAAAATTCTCCCGAGAGTTTCTTCAGAAATTCTTCCAAAAAATTCCTTCGAGAGTTCCTCCGGGAATTCCACCAGCAATTCATCCGGGAGTTTCTCCGGAAATTCCTCCGGGAGTTCCACCAGAAGCTATTCCAGGAAATTATTCAGGCTTTTTTTCAGGAAATCATTTAGGCTTTCTTCAAAAATTAAGCTGGAAATTCCACCAGAAGTTCTTCCGATAGTTTCTCTGGGAGCTCATCCGGGAGGTCCTCTAGGAATTCTTCTAGGAGTTCCTCCTGAAATTCCTCCGGGAGTTCTTACGGGAGCTCCTCCGGGAGATCCACCAGCAGTTTCTACGAGAATCCCTCAGGGAGTTTCACCGGCAGTTTCTCCGGGTGTTTCTCTGAAAAGGAACTCCCGGAGGAACTCCCAGAGTAATTTCCGGAGGAACTCCCGGGGGATTTTCTATAGGAATTTCCGGAGAAATTATCAGAGGAATTAATGCAGAAATTCCCAGATGAAATCCTGATAGTATTCCCAGATGAATTGCTGAAGAAAATCCCTGCGGATTGTTCCGAAGAAATTTCTGGAAGAACTCTTGGCAGATATCCGAGTAAATTCCAAGTGAAGTCCGGAAGGAATTCTAGTACACTTCCGCGGAAAATCTCCCGGAGAAATTCATGAAGAAATTCCTGGAGAAGTACCTGAAGAAACTCCCGAAAAAATACCTGTAAGAATTTCTGGGGAAATACTTGGACGAATTCCAGGAGAAATTCATGAAGATATTTCTAGAGGATTTCTTGAAGGATATTCTGAAGTAATTGCGAAAAGAATTCCAAATTGGAATGCTAGATGATTTCGCTATTGAATGTTTGGAGGTATTCCCGGAAAATTTCCTGGAAGTAATCCCGGAGGAATTAAAGTAAGAGTTCCGAGAGGAATGCCCGGAGAAGTTCCTAGAAGAATTTCCGAAGGAATTTCTTATGGATTTACAAGTGAAATTATGGAGCTTAATCGGAGGATTTCCGTCATAAATTTTTGAAGAAACTTCTGGGAGAATTTTGGGAAGAAATTCCGTATGTATTCTTGACGGAACTCTCGAATGCATGCCTGAAGGAAATGCCGGATTCTTCCTGAAGAGAGAATAGCCGAAGAAATATCTAGAAGTAAATCCAGCTGACTATCAACCTGCCAACTTCATCGATCAACATAGAGGAGTGGAACGTACCAGATGAAATTGAAGAAATTGAATTGGCCGATCCATCGTTCAATGTGTCCATGGGTGTGGACATGGTCCTGGGAATTGAATCATTTTTCCAATTTCTTCAGAAGCAGGCGGCAGATTTCGTTGGGGGAGCGACTGCCGGCCCTTGATGAATCTGTTTTCGGTTGGGTCATTTGTGGTGGAGCATCGGTTTCCAACAAATCGCTGACCATTAGCTGCAACGTGTTGGCTTCAGGAGGCCTAGAAGAATAAGTAGCCCGTGGGGAGGACGGCCGTTATACGATTTCGTTGCTGAAGGGTGTAGACGTTTTGAATCGAATTAGCGAGTCAAGGGGCATCGCAGTTCGTCGTCTCCGAAGCATGTAGCACAGGCTATCGAAGGATGCAGAGCTCCGTGGCCAATACTGCTCTTTTATGGCCACATGACCAAGGTCGAGATTACTCAAATTCAACCGAAATGCTGCTATCTACCAAACCATCCTGTAGTTAAGGAAGTCATTATTGCTACCAAGGTTCGAGTTGTGTTCAACGCTTTAAGCGAAACGTTAAGCTGGGTCATCATTCACCCAGGTTAACGTTTCGCTTAAAGCGTTGAACACAACTCGAACCTGCTAGTGGGATCCATCATACAAGACGAACTTCGATCGGTCATCATGCGGAGTCGGACAAAACAGGTGATGATTGTGCCGGACGTCATATAAATGTTTCGACAAGTCCTGATTTGTGAAGAAGACGGACCCTTGCAATCCATCTTGTGGCGATCATCACCGGAGGAAGAAATCAACGCGTTGCAGCTGAAACTGTCACGTACGGTACAAAACCAGCACCCTTTTTGGCTACAAGGATTTTGAAGCAGCTCTCAGACGGCAAAAAAGAAAGGTTTCCGTTCGCTGCCAAGGCAGTACGGGAGGACACGTACATGGATGACATTATAACGGGAACAAACGAGGTGGAAGAAGCGATGGAATTGAGGAAGCAGTTGCAAGATCTCATGGCGGCAGGAGGATTTAATTTCCGGAAATGGGCATCCAACCCTCTTGAAGCGTTGTATGGTGTTTCAGAAACGGATTTGGCAATACCGTTCACGAAGAAGATCTTCCTGGATCCAGATCCGTCGGTAAAACGCTCGGCCTTAATTGGATTCCGGGAACTGATACTCTTAGGTTTCAATTCAAAGCTCCGCCTTTGGATGAAGCAGAACTTGTGACCAAGCGCAAGGTACTTTCCATAATTGCTACTCTTTTCGATCCAATAGGACTCATCGGAGCTGCCATTACGTCGTTCATACAGGTATTGTGGACACTCATGAACGGCTTGATTGGGATAAGCCATTACCTAAAACGGTGGGTGAGACGTGGCGATCCTATCATCAATATTTGGCCACGCTTAATCAGAACAATATACGCCGATGCGCCATTATATCGAAGGAAGCCCGGATATAACTCCATTGTTTTTTCGGACGCTTCGGAGAAGTGGTGGGTGTATCTACGTTTGGAGTGAGAATAGCGAAAACTGCTGTCTACCCGTTTGCATCAAAATCGAGGGTGGCTCCATTGAAGCTGTCAGGCCAAAGTGGGCCCCATCTAGAGGAATTACTTACTTGATATTTGAGGGCTCTTCGAAAGGTCTTCCAGTATCACGAAAGTCACAGCTGCGCTGGTTTCATTTGTATATGTCATCAGAAGGATTGATTCGTCTCGGCGGCCGATTAGGTCATTCTGCGGAATTGGAGGATTTCAAACACCCGCTGATAGTTGTGCCGGAAGGACATCGACTAACTCGCTTGCTCGCTTTAGAACACTAGACTAAGTCGAGTCAAGTACGAGACACTGCAGATGGCCTTACTGTTCAGGTCGAAATACGTATCCGTCAAGGTACAATCAAGTGGTGGAATTAAATGGGATAGTACGAACTCGTCTTATGACAAGTGAAGACATTTCACTAAAAAGCTCAAAATAATTTTCCTAACTTTCGTTTTAGTTGAATTAGAAAAGCGAAATTCATAGAAAAATCTTTGAAATCTTTGATTTTCCGGAACTGATTTTTGATAAAATATGTCGAAAAATCTTTTAAATAACACACTCTAGCAATGTTGGTTCTACAAGTTCACTATGTTCAGCCCAATATGTAAAAATTGGGAGACGGGCCGTTTGGCTGAAACTCATTCATCCGAAAGCCAAATGGCCGAATGCCACTAGGTCGAACAAACCATTAGGCCAAAACCCATCGGTTGTAAACCGTTTAGGTAAAATTAAATCCAATTTTGCTAAAATGGATTGTGATCAATATTTTAAACACTGCGAAGAAAAGATAAGAAAGATGGTTGAAAAAAGTGTTGGAGCATATGGGGAGCAATTGAGAAGTATAGAGAAACAAATAACTAATTCGGTTAAGGTGAAGGTGAGTTGAGTACCAAAACAAAGCTTTGAAAGTATTGGTACAATAAAAACTGTCATATACTGTAGTAGTATTGGTGTCGTATTTATAAAGGGCATAAAGGACATAAAGAGGCATTTAACTGAATGGCAGCACAATCAAAACCATTTTTGTGCGGTCGAAATGGGATTGCACTAGGAAATTTTTGTTAACTGGAACCGAAATAAACTTTCAAATTTGACTTTCAAAATTGACCAAAATGATAGTTATTCTGCATGAAGTCACAGATAAGTCATCCAGTTATCCAAGAAATGGCTTGAGCTCAGTAACAAAGATTTGCAGTCCTGTTTTAAGTATGGTACATGCTCCTTGTGGTACAGAGAAAGGATACGTAGATGATCAATTTTCCGATTTCAAATATATGGAACATGCTCCCTGTAGTACAAAAATATTAGTAGGGTGGTTCAAAAAACGACCCAGCTCCAACACGCTCACTCGATTCCGTCCCATGCTCCGAGTGTCCTCCAAAACCCGAATCGAACAAAACCTGGGTGAGCAATTATTCGCAAAGGTAAGAATTATTCGCAAAGGTAAGCTCAATATTGATTTTGAAAGGTGTAGAGTTTTCGAAAGTATTGAAACCTTGAGGTGATACAAATGTTGCGGATATGGACATAGAGCAGGTGATTGTAAAAATGACGTTCACTGTGCTAAGTGTGCCGAAAGTCATGATGTGAAAGATTGTTCATCGGAACAAGAATCATGTGTAAATTGTATGTATTCAAATAGAGAAAGAAAGTATAAATTTGACATAAATCATTCATCATGGAGTCCGATTTATTTGAAAAAAGTATCGAATTCGAAGAGCTTTAAAAATTATAGAGCATAGTAATTGAAGAATGTTGCGGATGTTATTCTAGTTAATGTTGCTGGCATTACATCTCATTTTTCGGAGTTGGAAATTATGATTAACAGGAAAAAGCCTAAAACAGTTATGCTGACCGAGACTCATTTCACAGAAAACATAGGAGTAAGTGCGTACAATATAAGAAATTATAACATGTTGTGTTGCTTATCGTCTTCAAGACACACGGGAGGGTTAATCATGTATATTCACGATTCAGTGAAATATAGAGTTATCGATAATTCAACGTGTGGACTTAATTGGTTCATGGCCATTAAAGTTGTCAAAAGACTTGAAACAGAAGTGTATGGGTTGATCTATCATTCACCAAGCGTAAATGAACTAGAACTGTTGCAATACTTAGAACAAAGCTGGCTTGAGAAAATTTTGGACGACAGAGGAATGAACTTCATAGCAGGTGATTTCAATATAAATTGGAAGAACACCAATGACAGTAGAAATCTTCGCAATGTTTTGCAAGGTTTTGGTCTAGATAGAAGGTTAAGGAAATCACAAGGCGTACCATAAGGTCACAAACTATAATCGATTTAGTATTCTGCAATGATAATGAATTACACGTGTCTATTGATTACAACAAAAAAAATTCCGACCATGAAACCCTTCAGATAAATTTTAAGGATTCTTCTGAATTTACAGAAAATGACTTAACTATTAAATGTTGGAAGGATTACTCAAAAAATGCGCTTTTATGTCTACTGAGAAATGGAATGCCAAACAACAGTGACAGACAACTAGATGAGAAAGCAGATGAATTTAGTACAGTCCTAAAAGAAAGTGTAAATTCACTAGTTGTTAGTAAAAGAATTACTTCTAACAATAGAAAAAAGTGGTACACGGCTGAATTGAAAGCTTTGCAAGAGGCAAGGGATGGTGCATATAAGAAAGCTAGTGAAAGTTGGGAGGAAGTACATTGGCAATATTATAAAGTATTGAGGAATGAATATTCGTTCTCAATAAGATCACAAAGGCAGAATGTACGCAAAGAAAAATAGAGCAAAATAAAGGGAATAGCAAACAATTATGGAAAACTTTGAAGTCGTTGAGGAGAAATAAGGAAAAGCCTGCAAGAAGTATTAGTTTCAAGTTATTGATAATAATGATGAGATTTGTAAAAAGTTCAATAGTTATTTTGTTGACAGTATTCAGCAAATTAACGATTCCATTGAGAATGTGCAAGATTGCTTCGAAAGTGAGAACAATTATACTACAGAGAAATGGAAGGTGTTTCATGAAGTCTCTTATGAATCTCTTTGTAAGGCTATAGACAAAATTGGTAGTTCATCAGGAATAGATAATGTAAATTTACAAATGCTTAAGGATTCTTTGGAAGTTACGGGGCAATATTTACGTGAAATAATCAACGATTCTCTTGTGCAGGGTAAGTTCCCGAGTAATTGGAAGCAATCTACAGTAATACCAATACCTAAAATAGCAGGAACCACAAAAGCTGAAGAATATAGACCTATTAACACGTTGCCTATTTTTGAGAAAGTGTTAAAAATTATTGTAAAAGAGCAGTTGCTTGAATATTTAAATGAGGAAAACATTTTAATACATGAACAATCCGGCTTTAGACAAAACCATTCTTGTGAATCTGCTCTAAATTTATTGTTTTTTAAGTGGAAACGAATGATTGAAGATAAGAAGACTATAGGGGAAGGTGGGTAGACTTGATCCCCGGGGAGACTTGATCACCCCCTGTTTTATTGAGGACTAAAGTAGTTTTGTTCTAGCGTATTTTTTAGTGTAGATGCTCTAGACAAATGACCTTTATGTGGTGAGTTATTTTTTGGATTGACAACCTTATTTATTCTGCAGGACGGTTTGTATGTTTTGACCATCCTAAAGATTTTTTGATTGGCCAAGCAAAATTTTAACAACTTTTCATAACAATGACCAAATGCTTTCGTTTTTTCACAGCACAAAGCCATAAATATGCTTAATGATCTGTATTGATTAAAATGTTAACATTCTATCAAAGTTCTAGGATATTTCGACTTGAAGTTATTGCCTCAATATGGGGACACTTGTCACCCATACAAAAATTTGGCGAAATAATTCAAAAAAATATAAATCCATTCTCAGGCTTCTAATTTTTTGTAGATTTGGCATTTGATTTGATGAAGAATTGTCAGGAAAAAATATTCATTGCGTAGATATCATAAAAAGGGGATCAAGTCTCCCCAAATTTTAAATTTACATGTGCTGTCGAATTCAATAACAAAAATCATTCACGTATACGCAGAGCAATTCGAAAATTCTGCGTATTTTGAAGGGAAAATATTTAAAAAATCTGAGGGCACATTTCTAATTTTATCAAAGTTCAAAGTTCATGGAGAGGGATCAATTTCCCCCGAATATTTTAAAAGTCGATTTTTGACAGCACTCCAAAAAATCGATTGTGTATCAATAACAACAATAATTTAAGGACTTTCATAAATCAGTAAAGTTAAATACTATATTTCTTAGAGAGTCTGTCTGGAAATCGCGTATATGTATTTATTTTTGACTGTGCTACATCGGAAATCAGAAAAGGGGATCAAGTCTACCCAGTCTCCCCTAATAATATTATACTTGGATCTAAAAAGAGCGTTTGAAACTATATCACGGCCGGTAATGGTAAAAACAATGAAGAAATATGGAATAGGAGGAAATGTTCTTAAATGGTTTGAATCTTATTTATCTGATAGAAGTCAAGTGTGTCAGTATGGGAATTCTACATCGTCACCCAAAACAGTGCCCCTTGGTGTTCCACAGGGTAGTGTTCTGGGACCAATTTTTTTTATTTTATACATTAATGATATGAAAGGAGCCGTTCGTCACTGTGATATCAATCTGTTTGCCGATGATACAGTTATATTTATTGGAGAGAGGGATATTAAAATAGCAATGGCTAAAATGAATGAAGATATATAAGGGTTGAATAAGTGGTTGAAAATTAAAAAGCTTAAAATGAATGTGCAACAAACCAAATGGATGTTGATAAGTAATAGAAAACAATTAAATTATACAGAGTTCAAGATCGATATTGAGGGAGTTGAAATGGAAAGGGTAAGAGTTTTTAAATACTTTGGAGTTCATATCGACGATAAACTTATATGTAAGGAACACATTGACGAAGTGATTAAAAAAGTAGCTAGGAAATATGGCATGTTAGTTCGTTTGAAGAGTCAATTGACTTTTTTGAGTGAAATATTTCTGTACAAGACCTTAGTAGCTCCACATATTGATAATTTTTCTTCTGTGCTATTTTTAGCCAGTGATATCCATTTAACTAGATTACAAAGATTACAGAACAAGTTCATGCGATAAATTCTTAATTGCAGTAGATATACCTCCATCTTATGCATGTTAGAAACCTTACAATGGTTCTCTGTGAAAGAACGAATAATATTTAATGTACTGACAATGATTTACAAACTTAGTAATAATCTTTTGCCTGAGTTTTTGACCAACATAATAATTCGAGGACATAACATACATACACATAGAACCCGACAAATTGATGATTTACGTGTTGTGCCGTTTACTATGACAATGACGTAGAAATCAGTTTATTATAGTGGCATAAGAATATATAATCAGCCAGAAGCGCCGTCACGTTCTGAGACGTGGGTAGGACAAACTGGATTATCATATCCATTGAATACTTTTAGAGACTTTCCGGAGATCCCCAGGAAACATTTCTAGAGATTTTTTCGGACATCCTCAGATAAGTTATAAATTCCCTGTTGAGACAGTCTTCAAATTTCATAAAATATTTGATGGTCTCAAGCAATTATCACTAACTTCTAAGAACTCGAACCCTTAGAAAAACTCGAAAACAGCTACGATCTATCAGTGAAGCTTATGATCGTCCAAAAATCTCTAAGGGAGTTCAATACTATTTACAGTTTTCCAGTTTTCTTTCTAACTTCTAAGGTTTTATGCGAACGTGGGTATATTTGTGATTCCTGCAGATTCCAATAAACTCTTAGAAGCTTTCAACATTTTTCTCTCTCATAGGCCTACGACCAGACATCCGCATGGGCTACAATCATTATAAAATGCTTCATATTCGCATATTTCTGCGAATGTTCTCTCATATCTTTGCTTCTTTTTTAAACTTTTGGAGACTCGGAGCTCGGAGCTCGGCAGTCTATTGACTACCGCTTCTGCCTTATAGACAGGAGGTTTGGCGAAGACTAAACAACTACATCACATAATGTGAAATAGGCTACATATTTTTTTAAGTGAATCCTCGATCCATACTTTTGGTCATCTACCTTATCAAGATAACTAAATTTTTATTCCGTGCTAATGTTCGGATTCTGAGGTTTTCTCGGTCTCTACTAGCAACAATAACTACACTAACATTTCTCGCTTAACTTTTCAAAAGGACCTAAGTAACATTTTTGACGTAGGACTACGTCTGTGTTTTCTATATTGGGGTACACTTTACGATTGCGAAAATCGGGGACCGTCACGAAAATATGATAGACTTTAAACTTTAATATCTAAGCCGCTTCTCGATGGATTTTCAATTTTTTTGGATCATTCGATCAAGGATGAGTCAACGCTTCTTTGCATTTATTTGAAAATACTGATTTTTAACTATTTATTATTGATAATTGATAAAATGTTTAGAAATAGGTAAACTAACCAATCACGTACATGCATCACTAGCACAGACATCAAAAATCAATCACTTGCGGGTATGGATCTAATCCTCAGTTTGAACAAGATTTTACGCATAGCAGACGCATCAAAGCGATCGTAGCGGAGCGGACACAGCATCACGGAGGCGCTAATAACATTTTCAAAGAAAATCCATCGCATTGGTGGTGGTGCTCGATGTGTTGCTGCAGATCATTCAACCTCAACGAACCAGAATTTCATATGAAGAAAAGGTTGACCATAAAAATAGCACTGTGGCGATCCCGCACCGCCAGTGCCGATGCTGAAAATGTATTACAAGTTGTGGTGTCAGTTAGTTGGAAAGGAACATTGGGAAAAGAAAATTGGTTCTTCTCAGGACCAACATTTTATGAAAAGAAAGAGTTAATTGCGAAAATGGACTGTTTCGGTGGCATCGAGTTTGGCGTGGTAGCTTGGTTGCTGTTAGTGATTCCATCCATTAAAATTCACTACATCATCTCCCTCCAACGCGCTATCAAATTCGCTATTTACGATTGAGTTTTGCACTTTGAAGAAGGTTTATTTCGGATAGTCGGATCAACCTTCTTTTGTATAAAATCAATGAAGACGCCACCTCAGTGGAAACTTTCTACAGCAATTACCCATCGGTGAACGTCGCTCGGACAGACAAATGTCAAGAGATAATGTTTGGTAATATGGAGAAACTTCGT
This sequence comes from Armigeres subalbatus, assembly GCF_024139115.2. Taxonomy (NCBI): domain Eukaryota; kingdom Metazoa; phylum Arthropoda; class Insecta; order Diptera; family Culicidae; genus Armigeres; species Armigeres subalbatus. The sequence goes on along the minus strand of NC_085139.1, from coordinate 209,796,486 downwards.
CTTGAATGAAATTTCCTGCTGTTATTCCTCGTACCAATACGCATCTTAGATAAACAACATCTCATAACCAAATTCAGAATCGAGAAAATTTCATAGGATTCTAAGAATTTGTCATTCTGCGTTGTCGGGTCCGTTGTCTGCGGAATCCCGATCGAAATTAATCGGGGAGGGGGGAGGCGCTAACGGGCTTAATCTATCGAATACAAGAAAGCTGCTGTCCGGCGCGCGCGAGCAATTTTGATTCGAGCGGTTTGACATTCGAGTAGCGGAACGGAGACAGCAGCACGAAGGAGTGGGTGGCAGTGTGGCAATGCTGAAAATTTATTTCAAATTTTAGAGGCTGAGCGAAAAATCATCAAGTGGCGGTCGGACAGTTGCAACGCAAGGGTTCGACAAGCGATTAGATACAGTTAGTTATTGGAAAGGCGCAATGGGATAAGAAAATTGGTTCTTCTCAGGAACAACATTTTATGGAAAAAAATAGTTAATTGCGTTAATGGACTGTTTCGGTGGCATCGGGTTTGGCGTGGTAGCTTGGTTGCTGTTAGTGATCCCATCCATTCAAATTAATTGCATCATCTCCCTCCGACGGGCTATCAAATTCGCTATTTACGATTGAGTTTTGTACTTTGAAGAAAGATTATTTCGGATCAACCTTTTGTATAATGAGCGGTTGGACAAAATGTGATGCAGCGGAGCGGACACAGCAGCACGAAGGCGTGGTTAGCAGTGGCAATGCTGAAAATTTATTCCAAATGGTGAAGGCTTGGCGAAAAATCATAAAGTGGCGGTTGGACAATTTCAACGCAGGGTGCTGACAAACGTTTGGATGCAGTTAGTTATTGGAAAGACGCATTGGGAAAAGAAAATTGGTTCTTTTCAGGACCAGCATTTTATGGAAAGAAAGAATTAGTTGCAAAAATTGATTGTTTCGGCGGCATCGGGTTAAACGTGGTAGCTTGGTTGCTGTTAGTGATTCCATCCGTTCATATTAATTGCATCATCTCCCTCCGTCACGCTATCAAATTTGCTAGTTACGAATGAGTTTTGCACTTTGAAGAAAGTTCATATCGGATTGTCGGATCAACCTTCTTTTGTATAAAGACCGTTTTGGAGGACACCATCCTCAAAAATGGCTGAAATAAAGGAGAAATAAGCAGAATCAGAAGTAGCGTGAAACCAAACGCAAATATATTCATTTGAAACGTTTGTTTTTCGCCCGCGATGTAAGCGTACGTGGAAAAGTAAGGATTGTGATGTTCCCGCCTGAAAGCCAGTCGAGTGGCTTCAGAGGCCGATGAGTCATGTTAATTCCACGGTTAGAGACTCAAAGTCCATCCAACTGGGAACAACTATTCAACTTCTTGATTCAGTTGGCCTCCGAGCAGTTTGCTCAATGTTAATAAAACGACACAAATTATTAAGCCAAATACCATCAATTTTGAATAGCTACGTAGTCCTACGTCACCTTTGCGTACAACCCGATTGGGCTGCACCTTTGAGTTTTTCATGAATTAATTTGAGTACTGCAATCAAAAGCTTTCATGTTTTTCTGTTGATTGCGCTATTAATTAATTAATTTGTTAAAAAGTTAAGCGAGATTTCTCTCCTTTCCCAACTGGGTGGACCCGTATGTAGTAAATACCAACCTTTATTCACTTGGATCGTAGCACAATTTACACAAGTTATGACCAGTGACGGAGAAACAACCATTGAAAAGTACAGTCAGTCTTAGCTAAGTTAAGCTAAGGCTGAGCTATATTATTGTTTAGATATTCATCTTTTGATTTCTTCACCTGTCAGTCTGTCAATTCTTATAAAATTTCAGAAATTCTCTGAGCCTCCCTGAACTAGCAAAAATAATTACGTACTTCGAGAAAACGTTCAACAAATAGTTCCATATAGCAGAAACTATTAGAAACTTGAAGACTCTTGGAAAATCTCAATACATCATTAAGAACTTTTTAAAATGGAAAGAATTCTTCATAGACTTTAAGAAGTTTTTCGGAATAGATTTCTCCTTTACAATCCCGGAAACTTCCACGACTGTCTGTTTTACCACTGATTAACTGTGAAACGTTCAATGATATTTTTAGATCTAGATATTAAAACAGTATTGATAGTACAAGATCTTTTAGTCATCCATATGGTATTTTCTTACCATAATCATGGGTAGGACAATGCTTAGACTGTCCTACCCAGGTATTTTCATGCGTAGGACATGTCCTACTTGTCCCACCCACTCCCGGCGCCACTATTGCACTTGTAGTGGTCCCTATTTGTCCAATCCCATAAGAAAACAATGGGATTTGCCAAATAAGGAACCAAAATTAAGACTAGTGCCACAACTGGTGCATGCGTTCCTATTATGGATTATTCAATTTTGAGAATTTTAACAAATTTTATTGTGTTTTCCACAGCTGTTCTGAGGAGCAGGAAGTAAAACCTTTCGTTTTATGTATAATATCGACCCGCATGCCTTTTACTTATTAAAAAAACAGTTGTTCTTATGTATGTATGGCGATTTTTAGGAGAAATATTGCTTTTCCATTATCGATTATCGAATATATTTACAAGCTTCCAGAAGAAGTCACCGGTCACAGAAATTAAAAAAAAATCAATGGTTTCAATCAATTATTTCTAACTGCTAGGATTTCATATTACCTCCAAGATTCAGCTATCCAAAACAAACTACCAAAAAATCGCATGATTGTCAAAGAATCTGTTTTTGGAGCTCAGAACCCTTTAAGAGCGGTCTTCGATATGTTTCTGGTTCCTCAGATTTCGATAGACCTTTTGAGGTTTGAAGAAGACTTTCTCCGTGGGCTTTTAATAATCCATTCAATCGTGCTTTATAAACATGCTTGAGCGCTTTAGGGATTTTAAAGTGCCTGAAGTCCTAAACAGAAATCAGTAGTCTATAGCTCTTTGATCCCGAAAACATCTAAGATTATTGTTTGTACTCTGATTAACTTAAAATCATCTTCTACTAACACACAAATTCTTGCCATCCAATGACATGTTCTTACCACAATCATGGGTAGGACAATGCTTTGACTGTCCCACCCAGGAAAATTCATGCGTAGGACATGTCCTACCTGTCCCACCCACTCCCGGCGCCACTGTAATCAGCTGCCTAGAACTATTAAAGATGTTAGAACTATCTCCGAATTTAAAAGAAATTGCTCAATATGGATTAAAAATATGTATAGATAGTCAAGAATGTTATTTATGTAGAGATAAGAGTTTTATTATAAATTATCAAATGGTAAATCGTGGTAATGAAATCTAGCTGAAAGTCATTTAGCCGACTCGGTCATTTGGCCTAAAAGGTCATTTGACGTCTCACATCTCATTTCGTTTTAATTGTTTCGCACTTCACTCTTCTCAGTGTGACAAAATAAGAAGTAAAAAATGGTAATTGAAAACAGAGGCGTCTCTCTTCTAACTTTAGTATCAGTAAGAAGAGAGAAATAAGACTTGAGGAGTGAGTAAAAAGACCTGATGAAATTTCTCACTTTTCGCAGTTAAAAATTATGAGTGAGAATTGTGAAAAATGAGTGAGAAGTGAGACGTGTTTCTTCTTTAGTTTAGTTTTAGTTTAGTTTTAGTTTAGTTCTAGTTTAGTTTTAGTTTAGTTTTAGTTTAGTTTTAGTTTAGTTTTAGTTTAGTTTTGGTTTTAGTTTGGTTTGGTTTTGGTTTGGTTTGGTTTGGTTTTGGTTTGGTTTGGGTTTGGTTTTGGTTTTGTTTTGTTTTGTGTGTGGTTTGGTTTTGGTTTGGTTTTGGTTTGGTTTTGGTTTGGGTTTGGTTTGGTTTTGTTTTGGTTTGGTTTGGTTTTTTTTTTTTTTTGTTTTGGTTTGTTTTTGGGTTGTTTTTGGTTTGTTTTTTGTTTGGGTTTGGGTTTTTTTTGGGTTGTTTTTGGTTTGTTTTTTTTTTGGTTTTGGTTTTGGTGGTTGGTTTTGGTTTGGTTTTGGTTTGGTTTTGGTTTGGTTTTGGTTTTGGTTTGGTTTGGTTTGGTTTTGGTTTGGTTTTGGTTTGGTTTTGGTTTGGTTTTGGTTTGGTTTGGTTTGGTTTTGGTTTGGTTTGGTTTTGGTTTTGGTTTGGTTTGGTTTGGTTTTGGTTTGGTTTGGTTTGGTTTTAGTTTGGTTTTGGTTTGGTTTTGGTTTTGGTTTGGTTTTGGTTTTGGTTTGGTTTTGGTTTGGTTTTGGTTTGGTTTTGGTTTGGTTTTGGTTTGGTTTGGTTTGGTTTGGTTTGGTTTTAGTTTGGTTTTGGTTTTGGTTTTGGTTTGGGTTTGGTTTGGTTTTGGGTTTGTTTTTGTTTTGGTTTTGTTTTGTTTTTGGTTGGTTTGGGGTTGGTTTTGGTTTTGTTTGGGATTTGGTTTGGTTTGGTTTTGGGTTGGTTTTGGGTTGGTTTTGGTTGGTTTTGGTTTGGTTTTGTTTTGGGTTGGGTTTGGGTTTGGTTTGGTTTGGTTTTGGTTTTGGTTTGGTTTTGGTTTGGTTTTGGTTTGGTTTTGGATGGGTTTTGGATTGGTTTTGGTTTGGTTTTGGTTTGGTTTTGGATGGGTTTTGGTTTGGATTTGGTTTGGTTTTGGTTTGGTTTTGGTTTTGGTTTGGTTTTGGTTTGTTTTTGGTTTTGTTTTTGGTTTGTTTTTGTTTTGGTTTTTTTTTGTTTTTGTTTGGTTTTGGTTTGGTTTTGGGTTGGTTTTGGGTTGGTTTTGGTTTGGTTTTGGGTTGGTTTGGGTTTGGTTTTGGTTGGGTTTTGGTTTGGTTTTGGGTGGGTTTTGGTTTGGTTTTGGATTGGTTTTGGTTTGGTTTGGGTTTGGTTTGGTTTAGTTTGGTTTTGGTTTGGGTTTTGTTTTGTTTTTGGTTTGTTTTGGGTTTTGTTTTGTTTTGTTTTGGGGTTGGTTTGGTTTTGGTTTGGTTTTGTTTTTGGTTTGGTTTTGGTTTGTTTTGGGGTGGGTTTTGGTTTGGTTTTGTTTTGGTTTGTTTTGGTTTTTGTTTTTTTTTTTTTTTTGGTTTGGTTTTGTTTTGGTTTTGTTTTGTTTTTGTTTTGGTTTTGGTTTTGGTTTGGTTTTGTTTGGTTTTGTTTTTGGTTTTGGTGTGTTTTTGGTTTGGTTTGGGTTGGTTTTGGTTTGGTTTTGGGTTTGTTTTTGGGTGGTTTTTGGTTTGGTTTTGGTTGGGTTTTGGTTGGGTTTGGTTTGGTTTTGGTTTGGTTTTGGTTGGGTTTGGTTTGGTTTTGGTTTGGTTTTGGTGTGGTTTGGTTTGGTTTTGGTTTGGTTTTGGTTGGTTTTTGGTTTGGTTTTGGTTGTCATAGTTATCAAATTTAGAAAATCTGCTCGAACGTATCCAAATATTGTCACCTCCGTTCAGAGTGCATTCCAACATCTCTCAAAGACTCATTTGCAAGCCTGGCAGCCAGAAAAAAAAATGATCATCCCACGACGTTAAACAGATTCTACACCGCCGAAAAAATATGAAGAAATTCTCGCCGATAAACAAAGGACACACTCTGCGTGAGGGTGCATCACCATGTCCTTACGGCGAGGTGAGGGAAGTTCAACGCTGACGGCAGTGGTGGCGGCGACAGGTCGTAAACATTTCAATGTACATCCGTCCTTATTTCGCGACACCAAACGGACGGGAGCGTGTGCTCTTCGAAGCAGCCCTCCTGTATTTGATTTCCCTGTCGAGCATGGCGTGGAATGTGGGCTGCAATGATTAACAGATTATCATTTTTACACTTTTTTTTCCTGGTGTTAGCTGGAGAACAAGCGAAGGAAAGGTGGGCTTACGTCGCAAACTGAGGAGTAATTGCTGCAAGTAGGGCGCGATATGAAAAATATGAAATTATGATGATTACGTGATGGCATTGGAGGTGATAAAGTAATGTTTCTGTCACTTGCAGGGTAATAAGAGCAATTTGGAGACGGGACAAGATATTCTGCAGACAGCTGGAGGTCATGAGTACTTTTGTTAAGTGTCTTATTGCCCATTAGGTGTCGAACCATGGATGACCTGGTGTCAACAGCCACAAGATATTTAAGAATTTCTCCTGGTCACCACACTCGAATAGAAGATGAATCACATACCCAACATCCAAAACCAATCAAAGAATATATGGCAAAAATATTCATGAGCTACTTTTTCTGAAAAGAACGACTGGCCAAGATTTGATGCCTCCGAGAACAACACTGGGACGTTTTCTTTCCCATCGAACATGAATAATTTATCGACCTTAGCTGATGTCCTTCGATGATGCAGTCAATGGGGATACCTTTCCGACATATCGAAAAGCAAAACCAACCCACATTAAGTTGAATAATAGACGAACGATGAATATTCATCCGGCATTGGTGCTCTTTCACCTCGGAAAGGAACAAAGGGTGAAGATTTTAGGCGATCCTTAAGAAAGCGATTTCTTTCGACGTAAAATTGTCAACTATTACCAAAAATTGTTGCATGTAAAATGTAGCCTATTGACATTTCGGCCAATAGTTCATGAAAATGAACTTCTACGGCAGAATATTAAGTTTAAAAGTTGAGGATTTTATTTTTGAATCTGAATACCCAGAGTTAATTTTTCAATTTCAGTGCCGTACACGGTAACCGCAAAATACTCTTTCTCAATAGGGAGTAGAAAATATGCATTTTTATAAATTTATTATAAACCTACAAATGCGTAAAAATAAGTATCAAACCGTTTTCATTCGTTTGGTGGCCATTTTACATTTGTTTGCTCGTGAATGTGCATCAGGAAAAATGGAGAATATTTTAAAAACTTTATTAATTCATTTTGGTAAGGAATCATATTATTTTGTCTTATGTAATAAATCTAACAAAACATTTCTTTATATACTTTCTCAGGATTGCCTTGTGCTTTGACTGAATATATGATGCCTGTGACTTTGAAAACAGCCAGAAATTATCATCGAATCTTCTAAAACAAGGCGAATCATTTATGATTTACGTAGAGGAATAATTTTGCTTGGTGTACAGACGGGTACAGATGCGTGAGTTTTCAATAGTAGAACTAACTATTAAATAGTTAGTCAACTCTGATGATTAAACGACGTGTTTATAAAAAGTTTTTTTTTTGTATTTCATAAAATTATCGAATTGATAATAAAGAGTACAATGTAAACTTGTTTTTTTCCTTTTCAAATAGTTGGCCTGAAAGAAATTCAACTTTCATATTTTAGATGAACCAAGAAACCCACCCATATATTTGTTTACTATAAATGCGTTATTTTCACTCATGAGCGTATTCCTTGATGGGATTAAAAATACGCAATTTTTGACGGATAGCTAGAATACGCATTTATGAGCAAAAGTGGTTTACCCCTTTATTGGGTAGTCCCAGTTGGTCACCGAAATGCGTATTTTTTACTAAAGGCTTTGTTCCAATTGGAGAATTGATGATTTATTACATGTACAAACTTCGTGATGATAGCTCCGAATCGTTAAAAGTTTCATTGTTTTCATCGAATGAGGTAATGTAATTTAAAAATAGGCATTTGTATTTATACCTTTTGTTTTTTCTATTGATGCACATAATTCATAATCGAAATAAATGTATTCAATTTCAGGAATCCGGCATATGCAAATATGCCATGAACACCCCATCATCCTTGATGAAAAAAATCCTGAAACATGATTCGAATGCCGTTAAGAAAAATCTTTGTGTATCCGTCTGCGTCTTTCGAAAAATAATAAGCCTAATGCCTTACAAGCGCTCCGGTTGGGAGAGGGAAGTTGAGTTGTCAGTGTTCCTATACAGGGTGGCATCTGGAACAAGTTACCGGGTAACCGGAGTAAGTTTCGATATTCCTCGGACGACCGTCAAACGAATTTGCACGAAAATGCTGACGTTTGTCATCGATGTCCTTATGATGCAAGTTAGCAAGTACCCATTAGATGGAGAATTGGCTGAGATAGGCGCAGGATTCTGCACTCGACTAAAACAGGGATATTCGAGAGAGCTGTAGGTGCGATTGATGGAACTCACATCCGGATCAAATGTCCTCCTGCTTTACACGACCAGTACATAAACCGTAAACTAGACTATTCCATCCAATGTCAGTCGGTATGTGTTATTTTGAGCTTTTTAGTGGAGTGTCTTCACTTGTAATAAGACGAGTTTGTACAATCCCATTTAATTCCACCACTTAATTGTACTTTGACAGATACGTATTTCAACCTCAACAGTAAGGTCGTCTTCAGTGTCTCGTACTTGACTCGACTTCGACTCGAGTCGAGTCAAGTACGAGACACTGAAGACGACCTTACTGTTGAGGTCGAAATACGTATCTGTCAAGGTACAATTAAGTGGTGGAATTAAATGGGATTGTACAAACTCGTCTTATGACAAGTGAAAAATTTGTAGACGTTTGCGTGGGTTATCCGGGTTCAGTACACGACACCAGAGTTTTATACAATAGTCCGTTATATTACCGACGATTGTACCTCCTCCAGGATACTATTTACTCGGCGACAGCGGATATCCGTGCAGTGTTACTCCGATTTCCACCATAACACCGTTCAAAGAAACTGAACGACGTCTAATGCAGAAAAAATTCAATAATCTTCACAGCAAAGCCAGGACTGTCGTAGAATGTGCTTTCGGGCAAATGAAGGCGAGGTGGAGAGTGATTTTCAGAAAGGATTTGGAACTACGAATCGACAATTGTGTGAAAATTCGCATCTGCATAGATGCGAATAATATTATGAAGGCCGAAACAATTCTCGATGAGCAGATAGACGATATGAACGTACAGCAGGAAGGTGAATTCCAACCAGTGCACAATGGGGAAATCCGATTTCAAAGGTGGAAAAAATTGATAACTTTCTTCACGAACAACTTACAGAAGAGATTAAGAGCTTATTCGAAAGAGAATTTTGCAAAGAATTCAGTGAGTGCTGTTTCATGGACGTGGAACGCTTCTGTATGTAGTTATCGAGCTCGTTTTGCCCTAATGCCCCATATATCGCGAGTTTCCAAACTATTTGTCATTTTATCTTTAAGACATTGTTCTAAAATTGTGTTTATCTCTTCACTGTGGATCCACAGAAGGGCACTAAATATATTTTGTAGGTAAAAGTTGGAAATTTAAGGGATTTTGGGGTCAAATAAGCATCAAAGTGCATTTTATGTGCAATTTTCACATATTCTGTAAAAAAATAGTATTATTTACAGATAAGTCTTGATGTTATTGTCTAAAAATATTGAACATATATTGATAAATGTTTGCCGAACAAAAATTAATGAAATAAATCGTTTCACAAATGTTTTATTTGGTTATTTATTGAGTAAAAAACGATTTTTAAAAACTTTTGAATAGCACCGATGCCAAACATTTCCAAACCATACCCGATAGCTCAACTAGACAAGAATAGTCATATGTTATGAGTCTTGATGTGGTCATAGATAGGAGGTGATGGGAGATACTCTTTTTTCTTACCTTTTTGCCCAAATTCCCCTATGAAATAATATAGCTCAATGATTCTGAGCAAGGAAATGATGTAGTAATGTTAATTTAATTGATATTTTCCAATGATGTAATGAAAATAACAAATAATCATATAATTCATTAAAAATATTGAATTATAGGGGATTTAGGGGTCATACAGCTCATTTAATGTAATTTTTTATTCAAAATAGTATAACATTTTTCACGGACGACACTGCTTGATAAGATTAAGGGCTTATTCGAAAGGGAGTTTTCCAAGAAATTCAGTGAGAGATGTTTTATAGTATGTAGATATTAAGCTAGTTTTGCCCCAATGACCCATACATCACAGTTTATCATATTTTTCGTGCTTTTATCTTCCAAGTATTGTACAAAAGATGTGTTCTCCTCTTCATTATAGAGCCATAGAAAAGCACTATACATGCTTTGTTGGTAAAAGTTGGAAATTTAAGGGATTTTGGGGTTAAATAAGTATTGAATTGCACTTTACGTGAATTTTTCATGTATTCTGTAAAAATTTTTAAAAATATGATCATTCACCCAAAATGTTCTACAGACATTGATAAATGTTTGCGAAACAATTACTAATGAAGTTAATCATTTCGCAAGTGTTTTGTTTTGTGATTTATTGGGTAAAACCCGATTTTTAAATGCTTCTGAAAAGTGCCGATGCCAATCATTCCCAAACCATACCCGTTTGCACAACTAGATAAGAGTAAATATATTAGTCGACGTGATAATAGATACGAATAGATAGGAAATATTCTTTTCTCATGGCGTTTCACCCAAATTCCCCTTATGAAATAATATAGCTCAATGATTCTGGGTTGAGAAGTGATGGAGTAACATTGATTCAATTATAATTTGTCAATTATACTATAAAAAAAACAAATATTCGTAGATCGCATTGAAAAAAAAATCCGGGACCAGAACATAATTAATGAATTTTTTCACTTATTTGTCCCAAAATGCCTTAAAGATCCATTTTTAATGTAATATATGGATATTTGTTTTTTATAGTATCAATTTCTTTTAGAAAAAATTTTGGCAATAATATCAACTATTATCTGTAAATATCTGAATAATCAATAGGCTGTAGATTTCGCCAAAATTGACCATATGTAGAGCTACATCAATGCTTACAAGTTTTTAAATCACCGTATATTAACCCTAAATGATCATTCGACGTAATATAGTGCAAATGATTTCTTGGGTATTATTATTTTTTACAGAATATATGAAAAAATCACGTAAAGTGCAATTCAATACTTATTTAACCCCAAAATCCCTTAAATTTCAAACTTTTTCCAACAAAATATGTATAGTGCTATGTATGGATCTACAATGAAGAGGAAAACAGAATTTCAATGTAATTTTTGAAAGATAAAAGTTCCAAAATATGAAAATATTTGATGTATGGGACATTGGGGCAAAACCAGCTCAATAACTACGTACAGAAGTGTCTCATGTCAATAAAACATCTCTCTCTGATTTTTTTTGGAAAATTCGCTTTCGAATAAGCCCTTAACCTTATCTGTGAGTCGCTCGTGAGAAAAGTTATCCTATCTTGTATACAAAATTACATTAAATGAGCTGTATGACCCCTAAATCCCCTATAATTCAATATTTTTAATGAATTATATGATTATTTGTTATTTTCATTACATCATTGGAAAATATCAATTAAATTAACATTACTACATCATTTCCTTGCTCAGAATCATTGAGCTATATTATTTCATAGGGGAATTTGGGCAAAAAGGTAAGAAAAAAGAGTATCTCCCATCACCTCCTATCTATGATCACATCAAGACTCATAACATATGACTATTCTTGTCTAGTTGTGCTATCGGGTATGGTTTGGAAATGTTTGGCATTTTTTTATTTTTTTTTTTTTATTAGCTTTATTAAGGAGACTTGCAGCCCCAGGCTGGCTCGCCTCCGGAGGATGTTTGGCATCGGTGCTATTCAAAAGTTTCTAAAAATCATTTTTTACTCAATAAATAACCAAATAAACACTTATCTGTAAATAATACTATTTTTTACAGAATATGTGAAAATTGCACATAAAATGCACTTTGATGCTTATTTGACCCCAAAATCCCTTAAATTTCCAACTTTTACCAACAACATATATTTAGTGCCCTTCTGTGGATAACACAGTGAAGAGAAAAACACAATTTTAGAACAATGTCTTAAAGATAAAATGACAAATAGTTTGGGAACTCGCGATATATGGGGCATTAGGGAAAAACGAGCTCGAAAGCTACATACAGACGCGTTCCACGTCCATGAAACAGCACTCACTGAATTCTTTGCAAAATTCTCTTTCGAATAAGCTCTTGACCTCTTCTGTAAGTAGTTCGTAAAGAAAGTTATCAATTTTTTCCACCTTTGAAATCGGATTTTCCCATTGTGCAGTGAGGGATACGGGGGAAGGCATTGCTTTTCGGCAGCAACTCCTAGATCAGCCTTAAATGTTTTACTAAAATCTGATAAGTCTTTAAGCTTTGTGGTTTGATATTTTTGTAAGAATAAGTGAATGATTAGAGCTTGTAAGGATCCTATATTGACTTTTTTTGTTATACTGAATATCACTTTAAAAATTGAACTTGTTGAATGAACAAGAATTATGACGGCTGGTTGAATAACCCAAAATTGGTCCAGATATAAGCAGAGCATAATAACATTCCAGTGTAATTCTTACGATAAAAGCGCCCATGGAACGAAAAATTGATGGGCTCTTGCTTGCGGTAGTTCAGAAAGGGGGGGGGGGAGTGGGATTTTGATTGATGAATTTTCTAATAAACATGTCTTTGAAAGAGTAATAGCAACATTTAAAATTAAAAAAGTTTTATCAAGAATTAAAAACATAACATCTGATTTAAATAAATTATTCATAACGAATCATGAAGGAATATAACATAACGAAACGGAAAACAGAAAACAAAAGCGTAACCAATATGCATAACAGGACATACGATTTGGTTAAAACTCTGGTTCTGAGTTGGAGGAATTTGAGTCCATGTTTAGCAACACGATGTTTTGAGCTCCGGCAATAGACTTCGGTAGCGTAAAGAACTTTCTTCCTTCATTTTTTCCCTCTTCGACTCTTCGACAAAAAATTCAAACGTGTCCTGCTGTGTACATCGGTTTCGCTTCCGTTTCCTGTTGGATTGTTCAGCCATACTTTCTGCACTCTGCGTTGCTGTCTCAGGACTTGAAACATTAGATCCATCTGGATGAACATCGGACGGCCCCGCCACATGTAACTCGTCATCATTGGGAAAATTGTTATTGGAATTCTCCACTACAATTCCACAGCTGTTGATAACAATCGAAGGATTGATGGTGTGTTGTGATGACATGAATTCGTGGAGTAGATCGAAATATCCCCAACCGCCTGGTGTTGTCTCACCATTCTCCGTGGCACCTCCAGCGGGAGGAGTGATAAGTAGCTGAAATTGAACTAAACATTCGTTTCTCTGTTTGTATATTTTGTATAATTTTCATAATACCTTGTACTTCCTGGTCAAGTTTGCCCATTTTATTTTAAGCTGCTCCACTGTAAATTCGAACAGTCCCGTATGGTCTTGTATAGTCCTGTAAATAGAATTAATATTTGAATGAAACTAAGAGCTATAAATAGTAGACATGGAATTTCAAACAGATTTTAACCGTTTTCACCGATAGCAGTCTAGTACTAATTTCGACCCGGAGGAAATATAGCTCCAACAATTAGAGGAGTAATACTTGGTGCTATTAAAAAAATGTCCTGGATTCCTGATGGAATGTAAGGTTCGATCCCCACATAGCGTCTTTTCAACTCTGCGTGCACACGGAGTTAAAAAGACGCAGGTGTGTGTGTGATGCACACCTGCATTATTTTAACGTTGTGTGCACGCTGCGTTGAAAAGACGCTACGTGGGCATCGAGCGTATACGTCTGCACGACTACATTTGATGCTGGGTACCTTGCGTGGACGCGGCGATAACGCAGCTTGAAAAACCGCTACGTGGGCATCGGCCCTCAGGAGGAACTTCAGAATTTTTTTTATCAAAACTTCAGGAAGGATTTGCAGCAGACCTTCAGAAGGAATAGGCATATTTCCTGAATTAATTCAAAGAGGAATAGAAGAATGTATTTCTGGAGAACTCCTGGAGGTGGTAGAGGAATTCCTGGAGGAACTCTACGAAGAACTCTTAGAGGATTTCTACTGGAAATCCTCCCAGAGTTCCTCGTACAGCTTCTCCAGGAATTCCTTCAGCTATTCTCCCAAGAAGGCATTTTAAGAGAAACTCCAGAACTTCCTGAAAAAACTCCAGGAGGAATTCCGCAGGAGTGAATTCATGGAGGAACTTAAGGAGAAATACCCACGGTAACTTTAGGAGGAAATCCTGAAGAGTTCCTACCTTTGTTCAGAAATTCTTGATTGAGTTCTTTCAGCAATTCTCCCAAGAGTCCTTCTAAGATTTACTCTTTAAGTTCATTCAGGAGTTTTTCGAAGAATTTCTCTAGGAGTTTCTTCAAACGGAATTAATAAAGGAAGATAAGGAAGCGATTCTGGAGAAACTCCAGGAGAGATTCCTTGAAGATCTCTAGGAAAAATTCCAAGAGAAACTGGCGAGGAAGTTCTGAAGAAAACGGTGGACCAATTCCTTGAGGAATTCAAGGAATTCATGGAGGAACTGCTGAACAAATTCAGAAGGAATACTAGGAGGAATACCTAGAACATTCCTCCAGGAGGAACGCTGGAAAGAATTCCTGCAGGAGCACCATGAGTATCTGTTAAATCTTCTCGAATTCCTTCTAGGGTTCCTTTATTAGATTCTCTAGAAAATGATACAATAATTTTCCCACGAGTTCCTCCAGATATGTCTCTTGGAGTTCTCACATGTATTCCTTGAGAAGTTCCTCTAGCAATTTTCCCAAGAGGTCCTCAAGGAATTACTATATGAGTTCTTCCAGGAATTTATTTAGTTCTTTCAGCGATGCTGCAGGTATTTCCCAAAGAGATCTGCAATGAACTCTCCAAGAATTTCCTTTAGGAATTCTTAGTGCAAGAATGTCTAGAAATACTCCGGGAGAAATCGGTGAATAATCTTTATGAGGAATTCTTGGAAAAACCGGTGGAGCAATCCCTGGAGGAGCTTCAGAAGAATATCTAGCAGGAATTGCTCGAGAATTTAATAAAAGAACTCCAGTATAAATTCTTGAAGAAACTCGACTTCTCCGCCACCGCCTTCGACAAACTGAACCACTCTATCGCTAAAGCAAAACTCCAAATGCTTGGAATATGTGGTTCTTTCTTAGAATGGCTCCGTACATACATGACTGGACGCCGGCTGTCGGTCTCTGTCGGCGAATGCACATCTGACAATTTCCCGGCTTTATCGAGAATACCACAAGGAAGCTACCTAGAACCGCTGATTTTCTTATTATACTTCAATGACGTGAACTTCATAATTAAATGTCCAAGGCTTTCATACGCTGACGATTTGAAATGTTCCTCCGGATCAACTCGATAAACGATTGTCGCTTTTTGCAGGATCAACTACTATTACTTATGGCTGGTGTTCCATCAACCGAATGGTGGTCAACCGGATAAAATGCTCTGTGATTACGTTCTGCCGGAAAAAAGAAACAAATAATTTCGATTATAAGCTTCCTTACTCCACGATCGAACGGAGGACACAGGTGAAATATTTGGTGGTTATCCTCGACTCCCAACTTACGTATGTACAAGCTGCACATGTCATATGTCGTGGACAAGGCTTCCAGAGCGTTAGGATTTATCTTTCGCACTACGAAGGACTTTTCCGATATTTATTATTTGAAGTCCTTCTACTCCTCGCTGGTACGTTCCATACTGGAATACGGCTCCGCAGTTTTGAACCCGAACTATAACAACGGTTCCGACAGAATCGAGTCGGTATAATGCCGATTCCTACGTTTCGCACTACGTAAACCTCCATGGAGGAATCCAAACGTCTTCCAAGCTATGAATCGCGATGTAAGTTGATACATTTAGAACCGCTTTGTCACCGTTGGGAGACAACTCGAGCTCTTCTAATTGCTGACATCTTGCAAGGCCGAATTGACTGTAGCTCTATCCTGAATCAAATTAGCATCAACGCCCGTCCCAGAGCACTACGAATCGGCGCAATGCTAAAATGCCGTTCAGCCGAACTAACTACAGCATGCATGATGCTATCAGCGGGTTGCAGAGAAACTTCAATCGTGTCTCAGCCTTGTTCGACTTTGACATTCCTTGACAGACGCTGTAGGGTACGGAAAAAGTTCGGAATTACATATTCGGAAGCTTATCTCAATTTCTTGAATATTTTCCAAAAATGTATCTATCATACAGTTCAGAACTTTTCCGTATCATACTTCAATCAGATTTTAATTACATTTTGTCTAGAATTTATTATAAGCATTTTAAAATGATCTTCCTAAGCTGTGCTGTAGGATCTGTCAAAGTTAACACCGTCGTGTGTCTGCTTCTTATTTTTACTTGGATTCGTCTATTTATATTCTTTTTCTTTTTAAGAACTCTTATTTAGTGAAAATTATTATTATAAAAATTCATTATTGTTCATGTACAGGATCAAAAAAACATACAATTGAACCGTTTGTTTGAGAAACTGCACATGTAACATTTTTGGCCAAAATGAGATTTTTATATATTCTGAATCCTCGTTCAAAACTACGTATTCTGAAAAAAACGAAAAAAAAAAAATGTTCGGGAATGTATGAAAATGGAGTACTGCTAGCAGTTTTCGCACAGGAAGGGCCCCAGAGTGTTTAGTTTTGCCAAAAACCATTGATAGGTAAACATTTTTATTATATTTTTCATCAAATCGATTTTAAAACGCTCTTTTTTGACGTAAACTACGTCTAAGGGGAAGACTCGGATACAGGGTGACAAATGAAAATTTCCAAATTCGAGACCGTCACGAAATCATGTAAGATTACAAACGTTAATAGCTCGTTTATTTTTCAATGGATTTTCGAGATTTTAGCATCAATCGAATCGGAAACTCTCCAGCAATTTTTTAAGTCCATTGAAACTATTGATTGTCAATGTAAAAACATTGAAAATTCCAATTCTTTACCAACCCAGTAAAATTTCAGAGTTTCGTTACGACCGCCGTTGGTTCTTGCGCTCTACTTTTGTGCGGTGATTCGCACAAAAAGTACAACAATAGAACCGGAGCAATGACCGCGGTCGGAGCAAAAAAGTAGTGTTTATGAAAAAGTGCTACAGATCCTGGACATGTTGATGTAAGCAAGAGGTGATCATTAAAATTGATTATCAACTATAAACGAAATTTTTCTGCTATTTAGGCAGCACCCCTTTAAAATAACACTTCAAAAGTCACACAACAGTCGGAGAAAGTAAAGGCATCATCACCACTGCGAAATAATAAATTTGGGGTTTCTAAATGAAAATTTTAAATTGTCATATCCAACCATTTTCATATATTGAGTTACGCTAATTTTGTTCGAAACACAAATGAATTGGTGTGAGATCGAACATGATTTGCGAAAAAACTACACATTACACGCGGCAAAACGTTTACCAAAACGAACCTTGCCACCTCCCGACCCCATATATCCAATATCCCAATGGTTACTCGTGGAAGTGCAGATGACATCGTCGGCCTCTATTAATAAAAGTATCACGTCAAATATCATGTTGGTTCTCTTTGTAATTACATCTGGCCTGGCAGAAACAGAGTAACAACCGTGGCAGTCAATCATGCTCATAAAAGTGGTTCAAATTTTGACTTTTTCACTCCCCTATGCTTAAACGGTGGCATCAGTTGTCTTTCTAGAACTTTATTTAGAACTAATTTTTAGCAGAATTGGTTGTAATTTGACTTAGCACGCGCGATTTGAAGTTTGAGAATTACTATGAAAACAGTAACTTTTTTGGAAAACCGTTTTGCAATGTTGCTCATTAATATATAAAAATGTTTGAGTACGTTGGCAATATAGGAAATTTAACGAGCGAATAAATCATTTTTGTTGCGAAACAATTTTCTGCTTGCAAGAAATTTTTTTAAGGAAGTACTTAATCGTGGGAAATTCAATTGAGCACGTTAAAGAATAACATATCAATAATGAGCATGTTTGCCTTCATTATAACTTTGCTTACGAAATCGATCGGTTTGCAACAACAACCGTCTTACAGATTAGGAAATATTCTTCGAAATCTTCGGGTTGATTATATTTAGGGGGAGATCCTCCAGTGTCACATAACACATAACACATAAGACACATAAGCCATTTGACAAAAAGAACTCTAACTATCCGGATTATGTTTCCTTTTAAACCTTATACATAAAATATGGCCATTGATAATTCTTACAAGCTCTGATATCCCATGCCGTTAAAAATCTTTTCAATAGCTTCCTTTTGTACTTAATAAGTTGAAGGATGGAGCTCAGCAAGTATCGTTTTGAGAAGTGTCCGGTATTGGGAGGTGTCCTGCGTTGGGGGTCCTCCCCCAAATAGTTAATGAGCCGCCTCACGAAACGATCTTTCACATACGGGGCGATTTCCATACAAACTGCTGGTACTCAGTTAAATTACAACCAATTCAGTTGAAAATTTAGGAGGTTCATCAAAACAGCAAATGTTATCGTTCAAGCATAGGGGACACGGTGTCTCTATGGGGAGATATTATTTTTCAAAAATCAGTATCGCTGAAATACCCACCACGCGAAAGTATAGGCTCTCCTCTTTCATATAGTGGGTAAACTAAAATGTTCTATCGGGGGATCTAGAACAATTTTTATTTTTTTCACTATTTTTGGTGCAAAATCCATAGAAATCTCAAATGATAGCCGATTTAACCCCTCCAAAAATGTATGGAAAATGACCCCCGATAGAACATTTTAAAAATGCACTCACGTGAAAGAGGAAAACCTATACTTTCGAGTGGTGGGTGTTTTAGAGATACTGATTTTTTGAAAATAAGCCTCTTCGGACAAACACACCGTGGGGAGCGAAAAAGTCAAAATTTCAATCACTCTAAACAAATTAATTATTATCTTATGATCTGCTTTACGTAGTTTACGTCGGGCGGTCGTATCTTGTATATAACCCTTCTGATTTTTTTCCTTCTCCAAGCACAATCAATTTTTTCGCACTTTGAAGAAGAATAACTTCGCCGGCAGTTGTGTGATAGTTAAAATGTTCATGAAATGTCAATAAACTTCAGTAAACGTTTTGGTGGATATCAGTAAAACCAGTAAAATTTTATGTCAAAATCGGACTATTATTGTTGACACATATATCAGCAAAATGTTTTGATAAAATTCGGCAAACATCTTTCCTATTGCAGATATATCAGCCAGAAGAATGGTTGCCGTTATGGATCGGCACTACACTTATACACACGGTGGACTACACTTATATGAAAAAAAAATGAGTTTTTGCTAGGGGAACAGACGGCTTTGGCAGGTTTTGTTCTATTATTGGCAAGGGGGTTTTTGTCGACCGAATTTTATGAAATTTGGCCACAATATTCTTTGATATGCAAAGAATGTTTGGGCCAAATTTGAGCATAATCAGTCATAAAAACCCCCCTGCCAATAATAGAACAAAACCTGCCAAAGCCGTCATTACCCCTACCAAAAACTACCTTAAAAAATTCATCCAGATTTGTCAAGTCTAAGTGGGTGCTCAACAAGCATGAATTTATTTGGGAAAAATCTATTAAATTATGGGAAAATCGAGCCGGTGTCAAGCGTGGTGTCATCATCATCAATAGACATAGCCCGCTGTCATCATTGAAACGCAGTATGAAAAAAAATTATAGCCCGGGACATCCTGGCTACGATCTGGCGATGGGCTAAACCAGTGGTCCCCAGCCTGCTTACTATTGAGGGCCACACAGCAATTTTGAACTGTTGAAGCGGGCCGCAGTATATTTGCAATATTTGTTTATCATTTCAAATTGAATTTTGAAGTATAATACAAAGTAATCAAAGAATCTGTTTAAAAAACATACTTGTAGGGGCATTACATTCTACCCACTTCTGCGATAGCGGACTTAGCGTGAAATTTTACTTTCGACAAAATCTCCTCGCCTTAGTTGGCAAAACTATTTTACCAAATAAACATCTGTCGACCGATTCTAAGAGTTTGAACTGTTTTTATCCTCGATGATTATTGTTTAATGTGTTGTTGCAAATAACGACAGCGTGTTTGAAACGTGTTACCAGCAGTACTTATTTTCTGACTTTTTCAATCTTAGATATTCAAACGGGATTATACCTGCATTGCCCGACGTGTCGACTCGTTTATTTAATCTTTTTTCAAGAAAAATGCTCAACCAGGAAAAGACTTAATAACGGGCCAAAACGTCGGACTCTGCGAATGAAAACCCGTTTGAATATCTCAAACTAACAAATTCAGTAAATAAGAACAATTATCCCAGTCGAATTACAACCACTTACCAGCAGTATTGAATAGAAAATTGAGTAAATCTGAACTCTGAACTGTTTACCGTGTTTCCATTATTTCCTTTTCTTCGTCATCCCAACTAATCGCTGCATGACAAATTTTTGATTTCGTTGAACATTTTTTTAGTGTGAAGTACGTTTACATGACGGATTTTCAAGAATTATAAATCAAGCAATTTTCAATCGAATTTTGCCACAACTTAACTTATTTTGAAAAATGAAAGAATTGATATAGGGTGCAATGACAACATTATTTTTACCTAAGAACGTTATATATTCAGCTTGTTTAAAGCGCCAAAAATACCATCAAAGTATGTTGCCCTTAGCCTACATAGCATGTATCAAGTGAGAAATTTATTTAATCATAATGATAAAAAGATTCTTGGTTTATATGTCTCTTGAACATCATATTGATGTGATTTTGACATACAAGCTTAGTTTTTATTTCTACAGTTCGGCAAAATCTGCACAGCCGTGTGCTCAGCAAAATAAAAAACTGATATCCCGTCAAAAATGAAGAACCCAGCGAACAGGTTTCGGCAAGTTATTTGCTGATTTTCAGCAATTTTGAAAAAAACATGTTTGCTGGGGCTCGGCTGTGCGAATCTCGGTAAAAGTTGAACAAATTGATGAGATCCCGGTAAAAAAAATTAAGTGTGTATACCCAGCCAGAGTACAACGAAAAACTAGATGTGATGTTTGTCAATGGGCCACATGTAGTGTACATTCTGAAACACTTCGCGGGCCACAGAAAAAGCCTTCGAGGGCCGCACTTTGGGGATCACTGGGCTAAACAATAGGATGTCAATAGCCTGGGGAAAATGCATACTTTCCACTCTTTTACTCCTAGAAAGCGTTGTAGTCTTCCAATCACGCTCAGTAGTGACATTTACTACTCTTAATTTATCACGAAGACGCTCCGAAAAAGCGCGAGTGATTTTATCGAAAAATAAAAAAGCAATAATATGTAGAGTAAAAGCTGTCCTATTTTGACGATTGACGAATGTACATATTCTGTGTAACGGGCGCTGTCAATAGATAGTCATGAACTCATGACTATAGATAGTAGAATCTATAGATGAGCGAAAGCAAGACTGAGTCGATTTTTTTGCCCGTGCACACGCGCGTATGACGTCACAGCCCTTAACGTTCCCATTGAAATCGTGACGTCATGCTCGTTTGGAGACACGTTTGACAGTTCGTTTGGAGACAGAGGATTTATCTTCGCTCATCTATATATTCCACTATCTATACTCATGACTATCCTTAATCTTTAAAATCCTAATATTTCAAAGGATTCTTACCGGATGAGCAGCGTAAATTCTTCCCGCTGGTTCATATAAATTGGCCATGCTTACTCGCCTTGACGCTGTTGATTGAAGATTGAACACTGAAACCATATCAGCAACTACCCCAACCGTTCGTTGGGATGATCCAACCCCGGGTCGACCGGCACAGGAATTTGTTTGACCCTTGTTCGGAAAACTTATTAAAACCGTCGTCTTTAACTCACTCCTTGATCCGGTCTTAAGATGTTAAGTGAATTTTCGGCCCCTATCAGCGGGTTAGAATCTTTCTACTTGTGTTCTCTCACCCTTCCGATGTAGTTGCAATTTACGGTATGGTCACTGACCACGTCTTCCAACTCAGACGATGGCAATGCGCCCTAATGGGGACGAACCGAATCAACATCAAATTAAATCACTGAATTTAATTAAAACACACGTATCTGTGTGCGGAGCTTCCAGAGGGTCACTTTCACTTTGGTTTGTTGAGTTTCTGTTCGAAATACAGCTTCTTAGATTCTAATTGGCCGTTTTGTTGTCCGTTTGCGAGAGCTTTCTCACACAACGTAACGCAAGGACATGCGTTTGGTCGTGGACAATATTTCGTTTTCTGTGAGTATTCCACCTTCATGCTAAGGGAAGTGATGTCAGTTTTAATGGAACCGTTTGTATGAAAAACTGCATATGTGATCTTTTTTGCCAAAATTAGATTTTTATACATTCTAAATTCTCGTCCAGAAATATATATTCTGGGAAAAATTTTAAAAAAATGTTTGGAGGTGTATGCATTTTTTCGTTTGTTTGACTACATACGTACACGAACTTTGGAAAGCAATTATGGTCTGAATGCGGTTTTCAACTGTAAGTGCCGCAGGGTGTTGAGTTTTGCCTAAAACTTTTGATCTGTATTGAAGATTCGGTGCCAATATGTTCCCCAAGTAGCACACGCAACATCTTCCTAAAAGCACCTTGTTTCTATTCAGTTTCATTAAAGGCTTTGGAAAAACATCAAAGCACGAAAAAGTTGCATCAAGATGTCAAAAACGTTCGAATTGTGATCAATGTTTCATTAAAATTGCAATGCAGTACGTGTTTGACATTTGGAAACAAACAAACAAAGAATACTGCACTTCATGTTGCAAACACGAAACAAAATCATCAAGTTGCATATTTTTCACCATGTAACTTCAATGCGTCTTTGAAAATTGAATTGTTTGTTTAAATTAAGTTGCAGATAAGTCGATTGTGTCTTCATGTTTAATTTAGCATCGTTCAACGTTTTGGCAACTCACATTTTTTTCCTGTGAAGGTGCAATCAAGTAACAGGAAACCCGAGTACAAAACTTCATAATCGTATGGTTTTTATTGTGAGTCAACATGCAGTCCCTTCGAAGTGTTGAATGGTGCTGTGGTAGAGTGAAGGGCTATCGATAACAAGATCCATAAATCGAGTCCAGTGTTATATTTTTATTTAATTTTTTTTTCGCTGTAGTATTTTGCATCATTATTGCAAGTTCACTGCAATCGAAGGATGTTTCCGTAGGCTCCACCTCTTGCGCTTTTTAGATTGCAAGAGAGTTATATTTGATGGCACACACGCAAAGATTGTTTTTGTCCGAATAGTTGCAACACAGTGAATTGTTCAGTAGTGAAACAATTTGTGCTGCTTGGGATCTGTATGAAGTGTTTCTAAAATTGATTTTGCTTCACCATGCTCAATCGATTCTGTCTCATATTTTCCGTGCTCTCTCTGAAAATTTTAGTTTATTTGGATAAAACTGATGATTTTTTCATTACATTTTACGATGCACGACAATCATCGCCGCTAGGCGGATCAATCTGTTTTTTAATGGTGTTTGACTGAATTGCCCGCTCTTGGGTAAACAGGTTTTTGTTGCAAGACATATGAATTGTGTAAATATGTATATGAAGTTTCTCAAACAAAAAATGATTCATTTCTGATGAGCAATCGACACAAATATGTTTGCGGACAGTAGGGACTACGTCCAAGGGTTTGACGATCCCTCCCCAGCCCAATTGGGAGTTTGATTTGTGGTGCATGTCTAGGATGTTTAATTTCATTTATTTAGTTTACATCTATACAGATAACACTGAATCAACAATTTGACGCCACAACACACGGTTCGAGGCCGCATCTCTCCATCCTCGAATGTGCCCCACGCTCGCCAAGTCGTTTTGCACCTGGTGTGCCTACCTCGCTCGCTGCGCTCCACGCCGTCTCGTACCTGCCGGATCGGAAGCGAACACCATCTTCACAGGGATACCTTCTAGACACTGTGTTCACCGTAGAGCTGGGCACGCTCGTGGTTCATTCTTCGCCGCCACACACCGTCTTCTTGCACACCGCCAAAGATGGTCCTAAGCACCCGTCTCTCGAATACTCCTCGAGCATTGTCCATGTTTCATGTCCGTAGAGGACAACCGGTCTTTTTAGCGTCTTGTACATGACACATTTGGTGCGGTGGCGAATCTTTTTTGACCGAAGTTTCTTCTGGAGCCCGTATTAGGCCCGACTTCCACAAATGACGCGCCTTCGTATTTCACGACTAACATTGTTATCAGCCGTTAGCAAGGATCCAAGGTAGACGAATTCCTCGACCACCACACAAGCATGTACTTTATCTTTGACGCATTCACCACCAGTCCAACTTTTGTTGCTTCACGTTTCAGGCGGGTGTACAGTTCTGCCACCTTTGCAAATGTTCGGCCGACAATGTCCATGTCATCCGCAAAACAAATAAATTGACTGGATCCGTTGAAAATCGTACCCCGGCTGTTACACCCGGCTCTCCGCATGACACCTTCTAGCGCAATGTTGAACAACAGGCACGAAAGTCCATCACCTTGTCTTAGTCCCCAGCGCGATTCGAACGAACTGGAGTGTTCGCCCGAAATCTTCACAAAGTTTTGCACACCATCCACCGTTGCTTTGATCAGTCTGGTAAGCTTCCCAGGGAAGCTGTTCTCGTCCATAATTTTCCATAGCTCTACGCGGTCTATACTGTCGTATGCCGCCTTGAAATCAACGAACAGATGGTGCGTTGGGACCTGGTATTCACGTCATTTTTGAAGGATTTGCCGTACAGTAAAGGTCTGGTCCGTTGTCGAGCGGCCGTCAGCGAAGCCGGCTTGATAACTTCCCACGAACTCGTTCACTAATGGTGACAGACGACGGAATATGATCTGGGATATCACTTTGTAGGCGGCATTAAGGATGGTGATCGCTCGAAAGTTCTCACACTCCAGTTTGTCGCCTTTCTTGTAGATGGGGCATATAACCCCTTCCTTCCACTCCTCCGGCAGCTGTTCGGTTTCCCAGATTCTGACTATCAGTTTGTGCAGGCAAGTGGCCAGCTTTTCCGGGCCCATCTTGATGAGCTCAGCTCCGATATCATCCTTACCAGCTGCTTTATTGGTCTTTAGCTGTTGGATGGCATCCTTAACTTCCCTCAAGGTGGGGGCTGGTTGGCTTCCATCGTCCGCT
The DNA here is from genome assembly GCF_024139115.2 of Armigeres subalbatus. Taxonomy (NCBI): domain Eukaryota; kingdom Metazoa; phylum Arthropoda; class Insecta; order Diptera; family Culicidae; genus Armigeres; species Armigeres subalbatus. The sequence continues at coordinate 209,771,751 of NC_085139.1, read as the reverse complement.
GAACTGACGTAGTCATCTCCTCCGCTGCCTTGACTTTCACTGCCTGTACTCTCAGTGCCATTTAAATGTTCCTCGTAGTGCTGCTTCCACCTTTCGATCACCACACGTTCGTCCGTCAAGATGCTCCCATCCTTATCCCGGCACATTTCGGCTCGCGGCACGAAGCCTTTGCGGGATGCGTTGAGCTTCTGGTAGAACTTGCGTGTTTCTTGAGAACGGCACAGCTGTTCCATCTCATTGCACTCCGCTTTTTCCAGGCGGCGTTTCTTCTCCTGAAAAAGGCGGGTCTGCTGTCTCCGCTTCCGTCTATAACGTTCCACGTTCTGCCGGGTACCTTGCTGCAGCGCGACCGCCCGCGCTGCGTCCTTCTCCTCCAGAATATGTCTGCACTCTTCGTCGAATCAATCGTTCCGTCGACTTCGTCTCATATACCCGACGTTGTTCTCCGCTGCGTCGTTAATGGCTGCTTTAACTGCATTCCAGCAGTCCTCAAGAGGGGCCCCATCGAGCTCACCCTCTTCCGGCAACGCTGCCTCGAGATGCTGCGCGTATGCAGTGGCGACATCAGGTTGCTTCAGTCGCTCTAGGTCGTACCGCGGCGGTCGTCGGTACCGAACATTGTTGATGACGGACAGTTTTGGGCGCAGTTTAACCATCACCAGATAATGGTCAGAGTCGATGTTAGCGCCACGATATGTCCTGACGTCGATAATGTCGGAGAAGTGCCGTCCATCAATCAGAACGTGGTCGATTTGTGATTCTGTCTGCAGTGGTGATCTTCAGGTGTACCGATACGGAAGGCTCTGTTGGAAGTAGGTGTTGCGAATGGCCATATACTTGGAGGCAACGAAATCAATTAGTCGTAGGTCGTTTTCATTCGTCAGCTGGTTGGCGCTGAACTTCCCAATTGTCGGTCTAAACTCCTCTTGGCTAACCTGAGCGTTCAAGTCTCCTATGATGATTTTGACGTCGTGGCTTGGGCAGCTATCGTTCTCACGTTCCAGATGCGCGTAGAATGCGTCCTTATCATCATCAGTGCTTCCGGAGTGTAGGCTATGGACGTTGATTATACTGAAGTTGAAGAACCGGCCTTTGATCCTCAACCTGCACATTCTCTCGTTGATCGGCCACCACCCTATCACGCACCTTTGCATGTCGCCCATCACTATGAAAGCTGTTCCCTGCTCGTGTGTGTTCCTATTCCGCGGTGGATGACGGAGGTCCTTCGTAGCTTAGTAGGGATAGCACCTGTCTAGCGAACTGGGGTCGTGGGATCAAAGCCCATCGAAGGGGCGGTTACCCTCCAATACCTTTTCCGAACTAAATCTATCACATGTTGTACATATGTATAATCAAGTTTCACATATAGTAGAGTTAGAGTGGATATTTGGGCTTCGAATGGTCCTCACGTCTATGCCATCTGAGAAATGCCGAACATCCACAAAAAAAAACATGATCGATTTGAGAACACGAATCGCAATTTGGGTGTCTCCAGGTGTCCATTCGAATATTCTTCCGTGCAAAATAGGTGCGGCAAAATTGACTAACCTCTGGTCGTTGTCATTGGTATTTAGTAAAGACACTATAAACAAAGACGGGAAATGTTTCAATTGGAATTCCAAATTTACTGTCAGTGTCATTCCATTTGGTAAGGGCTATTTCAAATATCACAAATACACATGTTTCAATTATTATTTTGTTACTTTTTGATTATTTTGAGCTAATCAACCCCAACAAATGGTTAAAAATTAAGTTTACTTGTTTACCGTGAATTCACAACCCGATTTGGTTTGGTGAACGTGTTATAAATTCAATATTTTTGATTCATGAAAATCTCTAAAGACAATTTGAAATGTTCATGCAGCATCAGCAGTGTTGCACATTCGGGGTTGCTGGTTGATTTGTTTGTTCGGGGATCAGATTTCGCGTCTTTGTATATAGTGTCTTTAGTATTTAGTTCCTTGAAGTTTTTTGCCTTTCTCGTATACAAAGTATACGTAAAGGCTATATGTTCGCTCCAAAAACAAACTTTTTATAGGAGGCTCGGAGACCCATAGTGTTATATACCGATCGACTCAGCTCGACGAATCGAGGTGATGTCTGTGTGTGTGTATGTGTGTGTGTTTGTATGTGTGTGTATGTGTGTGTGTGTGTATGTGCGCATAAAGTTTAGCCAATTTTTCAGGCACTTAGCCCTAACCGATTTGCTCGCAACAAGTTGCATTCGACGCAGAATCCTGTCCCATTGTTTCCTATTGACAATTGGCCGGATCGGACTATGGGCTCAGAAGTTATGGTCAAAATACTTTTTCCTTAGGCAACAACGAGTGGAAAAGTCTAGCCAACTTTTCAGGCACTTAGCCCTAACCGATTTGCTCGCAACAAGTTGCATTTGACGCAGAATCCTGTCCCATTGTTTCCTATTGACAATTGGCCGGATCGGACTATGGGCTCAGAAGTTATGGTCAAAATACTTTTTTTTAGGCAACAACGAGTGGAAAAGTCTAGCCCACTTTTCAGGCACTTAACCCTAACCGATTTGCTCGCAACAAGTTGCATTCGACGCGGAATCCCATTGTTTCGTATTGACAATTGGCCGGATCGGACTATGGGCTCAGAAGTTATGGTCAAAATACTTTTTCTAGACATAAACGAGTGAAAAAGTCTAGCCCACTTTTCAGGCACTTAGCCCTAACCGATTTGCTTTCGCAACAAATTGAATTTGACGCAGAATCCTGTCCCATTGTTTCCTATTGACAATTGGCCGGATCGGACTATGGGCTCAGAAGTTATGGTCAAAATACTTTTCCTTAGGCAACAACGAGTGGAAAAGTTCAGCTGTCAACTTTCCAGGCACTTAGCCCTAACCGATTTGCTCGCAACAAATTGCATTTGACGCAGAATCCTGTCCCATTATTTCCTATTGACAATTGGCCGGATCGGACTATGGGCTCAGAAGTTATGGTCAAAATACTTTTTCCTTAGGCAACAACGAGTGGAAAAGTCTAGCCCACTTTTCAGGCACTTAGCCCTAACCGATTTGCTCACAACAAGTTGCATTCGACGCAGAATCCTGTCCCATTGTTTCCTATTGACAATTGGCCAGATCGGACTATGAGCACAGAAGTTATGGTCAAAATACTTTTTTTTAGGCAACAACGAGTGGAAAAGTCTAGCCCACTTTTCAGCCACTTAGCCCTAACCGATTTGATCGTAACAAGTTGCATTCGACGCAGAAGCCTGTCCCATTGTTTCCTATTGACAATTGGCCGGATCGGACTGTGGGCTCAGAAGTTATGGTCAAAATACTTTTTCCTTAGGCAACAACGAGTGGAAAAGTCTAGCCAACTCTCCAGGCACTTAGCCCTAACCGATTTGCTCGCAACAAGTTGCATTTGACGCAGAATCCTGTCCCATTGTTTCCTATTGACAATTGGCCGGATCGGACTATGGGCTCAGAAGTTATGGTCAAAATACTTTTCTTTAGGCAACAACGAGTGGAAAAGTCTAGCCCACTTTTCAGGAGCTTAGCCTTAACCGATTTGCTCGCAATAAGTTGCATTTGAGGCAGAATCCTGTCCCATTGTTTCCTATTGACAATTGGCCGGATCGGACTATGGGCTCAGAAGTTATGGTCAAAATACTTTTCTTTAGGCAATAACGAGTGGAAAAGTCTAGCCCACTTTTCAGCCACTTAGCCCTAACCGATTTGATCGTAACAAGTTGCATTCGACGCAGAAGCCTGTCCCATTGTTTCCTATTGACAATTGGCCGGATCGGACTATGGGCTCAGAAGTTATGGTCAAAATACTTTTTCCTTAGGCAACAACGAGTGGAAAAGTCTAGCCAACTTTCCAGGCACTTAGCCCTAACCGATTTGCTCGCAACAAATTGCATTTGACGCAGAATCCTGTCCCATTATTTCCTATTGACAATTGGCCGGATCGGACTATGGGCTCAGAAGTTATGGTCAAAATACTTTTTCCTTAGGCAACAACGAGTGGAAAAGTCTAGCCCACTTTTCAGGCACTTAACCCTAACCGATTTGCTCGCAACAAGTTGCATTCGACGCAGAATCCCGTCTCATTGTTTCGTATTGACAATTGGCCGGATCGGACTATGGGCTCAGAAGTTATGGTCAAAATACTTTTTTCTAGGCAACAACGAGTGGAAAAGTCTAGCCCACTTTTCAGGCACTTAGCCCTAACCGATTTGCTCGCAACAAATTGAATTTGACGCAGAATCCTGTCCCATTGTTTCCTATTGACAATTGGCCGGATCGGACTATGGGCTCAGAAGTTATGGTCAAAATACTTTTTCCTTAGGCAACAACGAGTGGAAAAGTCTAGCCAACTTTCCAGGCACTTAGCCCTAACCGATTTGCTCGCAACAAATTGCATTTGACGCAGAATCCTGTCCCATTATTTCCTATTGACAATTGGCTGGATCGGACTATGGGCTCAGAAGTTATGGTCAAAATACTTTTTCCTTAGGCAACAACGAGTGGAAAAGTCTAGCCCACTTTTCAGGAACTTAACCCTAACCGATTTGCTCGCAACAAGTTGCATTCGACGCAGAATCCCGTCTCATTGTTTCGTATTGACAATTGGCCGGATCGGACTATGGGCTCAGAAGTTATGGTCAAAATACTTTTTCTTTAGGCAACAACGAGTGGAAAAGTCTAGCCCACTTTTCAGGCACTTAACCCTAACCGATTTGCTCGCAACAAGTTGCATTCGACGCAGAATCCCGTCTCATTGTTTCGTATTGACAATTGGCCGGATCGGACTATGGGCTCAGAAGTTATGGTCAAAATACTTTTTTCTAGGCAACAACGAGTGGAAAAGTCTAGCCCACTTTTCAGGCACTTAGCCCTAACCGATTTGCTCGCAACAAATTGAATTTGACGCAGAATCCTGTCCCATTGTTTCCTATTGACAATTGGCCGGATCGGACTATGGGCTCAGAAGTTATGGTCAAAATACTTTTTCCTTAGGCAACAACGAGTGGAAAAGTCTAGCCAACTTTCCAGGCACTTAGCCCTAACCGATTTGCTCGCAACAAATTGCATTTGACGCAGAATCCTGTCCCATTATTTCCTATTGACAATTGGCCGGATCGGACTATGGGCTCAGAAGTTATGGTCAAAATACTTTTTCCTTAGGCAACAACGAGTGGAAAAGTCTAGCCAACTTTCCAGGCACTTAGCCCTAACCGATTTGCTCGCAACAAATTGCATTTGACGCAGAATCCTGTCCCATTATTTCCTATTGACAATTGGCCGGATCGGACTATGGGCTCAGAAGTTATGGTCAAAATACTTTTTCCTTAGGCAACAACGAGTGGAAAAGTCTAGCCCACTTTTCAGGCACTTAACCCTAACCGATTTGCTCGCAACAAGTTGCATTCGACGCAGAATCCCGTCTCATTGTTTCGTATTGACAATTGGCCGGATCGGACTATGGGCTCAGAAGTTATGGTCAAAATACTTTTTCTTTAGGCAACAACGAGTGGAAAAGTCTAGCCCACTTTTCAGGCACTTAACCCTAACCGATTTGCTCGCAACAAGTTGCATTCGACGCAGAATCCCGTCTCATTGTTTCGTATTGACAATTGGCCGGATCGGACTATGGGCTCAGTTATGGTCAAAATACTTTTCTAGGCAACAACGAGTGGAAAAGTCTAGCCCACTTTTCAGGCACTTAGCCCCTAACCGATTTGCTCGCAACAAATTGAATTTGACGCAGAATCCTGTCCCATTGTTTCCTATTGACAATTGGCCGGATCGGACTGTGGGCTCAGAAGTTATGGTCAAAATACTTTTCCCTTGGGCAACACCGAGAGGAAAAGTCTAGCCAACTTTCCAGGCACTTAGCCCTAACCGATTTGCTCGCAACAAGTTGCATTTGACGCAGAATCCTGTCCCATTGTTTCCTATTGACAATTGGCCGGATCGGACTATGGGCTCAGAAGTTATGGTCAAAATACTTTTCTTTAGGCAACAACGAGTGGAAAAGTCTAGCCAACTTTTCAGGAGCTTAGCCTTAACCGATTTGCTCGCAATAAGTTGCATTTGACGCAGAATCCTGTCCCATTGTTTCCTATTGACAATTGGCCGGATCGGACTATGGGCTCAGAAGTTATGGTCAAAATACTTTTCTTTAGGCAACAACGAGTGGAAAAGTCTAGCCCACTTTTCAGGCACTTAGCCCTAACCGATTTGCTCGCAACAAGTTGCATTCGACGCAGAATCCTGTCCCATTGTTTCCTATTGACAATTGGCCAGATCGGACTATGGGCTCAGAAGTTATTGTCAAAATCAGGGTTCGTAATGCTCACTCAATCTCAGGAGCACATGATTTTCCCTCACGCAAGTTTTCGGGGAGAAATCGCTTTTCGGGAAAGAAAAACAGCCTGGAGGTGATAACAATTTTTTGCTCACTTCGATTGCCGCTAAACGTTGGTTTGCTCGTTTTCTTTCATTTTCGAGTCTTTTCGGGGCATCATCAAGGCAAATGGTAGTAGCTTATGTGGAACAAATAACTTAACGCTTTCATACAGATAACGTGGTGGTGTGGCTATAGTAAGCGCATCCCCACAGCTATTATTGTTACTATTCTGGGTTCGAATCCCGGCGCGGCCATACAACTTTGTAATTGTTCTGCGATAATTCTCGCGAAAAGTGAGCGAGAGGTAAAAGTAATGAAACGAAAAAGGATTTTCATCTAATAGGCAAGATTTTCGTTCATCTTCCAATGCTAATTCTAGAGAAAAGATTGATAGGTGAAAGATGATCCTCAACATAAACAACGAAACAAGAATTTCCCTTGGCCCGAAAAACGCTTGCTTTGGTCTCATTGAAACGAAAAGTCGAAACCCTGGTCAAAATACTTTTTTTAGGCAACAACGAGTGGAAAATTCTAGCCCACTTTTCAGGCACTTAGCCCTAACCGATTTGATCGCAACAAGTTGCATTCGACACAGAATCCTGTCCCATTGTTTCCTATTTACAATTGGCCGGATCGGACTATGGGCTCAGAAGTTATGGTCAAAATACTTTTTCTCATATAAAAGCGCGTAAAAATTTATAGCTCACTTTTTTAGCACTTACCCTCAACCAATTCAAAATTGGCCAGATCGGACTATGGGCTCGATAGATATGCCCAAAATATTTTTTTCTTCATACCAAAATTGGGTAGAAATTACTCACATAAAAAAAACGAGAAAGGCACCATCACCGCTAGGTGGACTAATCTGGGTTTTTTTCAATGGCTTGGCAAAAGAACACTTCCCTTCGGACCTGTGCATTGTTGCACTGATGATGAGCTGCACAAAGAAAGAAAAGCGACAAGAGAGGAATATGAAATGAGTAGTGTGAAGTTATTGATGAGAAGTAAGATTTATTTATTTATTATCAGACTAAGGCCGGAGTGGCCTGTGCTGCACATAAAAGTCTTCTCCATTCAGCTCGGTCCATGGCTGCACTTCGCCAACCACGCAGTCTGCGGAGGGTCCGCAAATCGTCCTCCACCTGATCGATCCACCTTGCCCGCTGTGCACCTCACCTTCTTGTTCCCGTCGGATCGTTGTCGAGAACCATTTTCACCGGATTACTGTCCGACATTCTGGCTACGTGCCCGGCCCACCGCAGTCTTCCGATTTTCGCGGTGTGAACGATGGATGGTTGTCCCAACAGCTGATGCAACTCGTGGTTCATTCGCCTCCTCCACGTACCGTCCGCCATCTGCACCCCGGTCTAATAAGCGTTTTGTAGATAGTCAGTTTGGTACGGCGGCGAACTCTATTCGATCGGAGCGTCTTACGGAGTCCAAAGTACGTACGATTTCCAGCCACTATACGCCTCCGAATTTCTCTGCTGGTATCGTTATCGTCGGTCACCAGTGAGCCCAAGTACACAAATTCTTCAACCACCTCGATTTCGTCACCACCGATGCCAACTCGCGGTGGGTGGCTCACATTGTCTTCTCTTGAACCTCTTCCTATCATGTACTTCGTCTTCGACGTGTTGATGGCTAGTCCAATCCGTTAAGCTTCGCTTTTCAGTCTGATGTAGGCTTCCTCCATCCTCTCAAAATTACGTGCCATGATATCAATGTCGTCGGCGAAACCAAATAACTGGACGGACTTCGTGAAAATCGTACCACTCGTGTCAATCCCAGCCCTTCGTATTACTCCCTCCAAAGAGATGTTGAATAGCATAGACACGAAAGACCATCACCTTGCCGTAACCCTCTACGCGTTTCAAAGGGACTCGAGAATGCCCCTGAAACTCGAACTACGCACATCACCCGATCCATCGTCGCCTTGATCAACCGTATCAGTTTATCCGGAAATCCGTTTTCATGCATTAACTGCCATAGCTGGTCCCGATCGATTTATCATATGCGGCTTTGAAGTCGATAAATAGATGATGCGTGGGCACGTTGTATTCGCGGCATTTCTGCAATACCTGACGTATGGCGAACACCTGGTCTGTGGTAGAGCGTTCAACCATAAATCCCGCCTGGTACTGACCCACGAACTCTCTTGCAATTGGTGTTAGTCGGCGGCATAAAATTCGGGAGAGTACCTTGTAGGCGGCGTTCAGCAATGTGTTTGCGCGGTAGTTGCTACAATCCAGCTTATCGCCCTTTTTGTAGATGGGACACACGACACCTTCCATCCACTCCTGCGGTAGAACCTCATCCTCCCAAACCTTGGTAATCACCCAGTGCAGCGTTCTAGCTAGTGCTTCACCATCGTGTTTAAACAGCTCTCCTGGTAGTTGGTCCACTCCAGGGGCTTTGTTGTTTTTCAGCCGGCCGATCTCCTCCTGGATTTCCTGGAGATTCGGAGCCGGAAGTCGCATGTCCTGCGCGCGTGCTCCTAGGTTCATTACACTACCGCCACCGTTGTCTGCCATATCGCCATTCAGGTGCTCTTCGTAGTGCTGCCGCCACCTTTGGATCACCTCACGCTCGTTTGTAAGAAGGTTCCCGTTTATGTCCTTACACATATCGGGCTGTGGTACATGGCCCTTACGTGAACGGTTCAACTTCTCATAGAGCTTTCGTGCGTTATTAGAGCGGTACAGTTCCTCCGTCTCTTCACGGTCTCACGGTCTCACGGTTCACGGTCCTGCTGGCGCTTTTTCCTCCGGAAAATCGAGTTTTGTCTGTTCCGCGCCCATTTGTATCGTGCCTCGTTCGCCCTCGTGCGGTGTTGCAGTTTAGGATACTCGTTATCCTTTAAGAAATTCACATCATAAATAGGAAACACTGAGAAGTCTAGTTCTCACGATGGTTGTCGATAATCTCTTCTTTATTAAGTTGCTTTGCTTACAGCTAACCTATCGGCTTAATCTAGTACGTTGCTTAACTAGAAGATAGGAACAACCCATTTTCCAATTTGTCCAATCAGAAGAATACTAACCAACACTAATAAGCATGCACAAACGCATTGCTAGTTCAACCTATGCGCTGTTGGGTTAGGTCAGCGAAGAACGGAAAAAGGAATGTTCTTGCGCTTTGCATGTTCTCATGAAATTCGATGCCACTAGACCGATTGTCAAGTGGTGCAATGTGTTGTCATTTGATGACTCAGTGTTACATGCATGGGAATGCAAGTGTTCTAGAATGTTGCCACCCATGATGGGTATTGAGCTGTAAAATATAAACAATTAGCTGTTAAGCGACATGACCCAGATTTGTTCGTGGGAAAAGACTTTGTGAAGAAATATAGAAATGTACATCCAAGCGATGTAATGTTCGACCAACATGTAAGCATGTCGTAAATAACTTGAAAGCGTCAAAATACTTAATTTATGATATTCTGGAAATTATCATGTTACAGCAGCAATCTCGCCCATGCTGCATTCTTCTCCTCAACTAACTGCTCACATTCGCCGTCGTTTCTCTGATCCGGAGCCACCGTGCCTAGTGCAGCGGTTGCGGTGCTTCCAATGACGCATCGAATATCTCTCCAGCCATCTTCAAGAGATGCTGCGCCTAGCTGCTCTTTCGTTGGGAGTGCCACTTCCAGCTGCTGCGCGTAGTCTTGGACTAGTCTACCGTCTTGTAGCCACCCAATGTTTAGCTGCGGCGGACGACTCCGACGCGTGTTTTACACCGTCGAGAGTTTTGAGCGCAGACATACTGCAACGAGGTAGTGGTCGGATTCAATATTCGCACTGCGGTAAGTGCGGACGTTCGTGATGTCGGAGAAGAATTTACTGTCGATTAGAACGTGGTCGATTTGGTTTTCCGTTACTTGATTAGGTGATTTCCATCTGGCCTTGTGGATATTCTTACGGGAGAAGAAAATGCTTCGGACTACCATTCCGCGGGAGGCTGCAAAGTTCTGGCGCATCGTTGGCCGTTGTCGTTCGATACGGTATGCAGACTATCCGGTCCGATGACCGGTCTATACATTTCCTCCCTTCCTACCTGAGCGTTCATGTCACCGATGACGATTTTGACGTCCCGCAGTGGGCATCCATCGTATGTCTGCTCCAGCTGCGCATAGAACGCTTCTTTCTCGTCGTCGGATCTCCCTTCGTGTGGGCAGTGCACGTTGATGATCTTTCCCAGCACTATGAAGCCGGTTCCCAGCTCGTTGGTGGTGCCACAGCTTTGGTAGAAGGTAGCCGCTCGATGCCCGCTTTTCCACACTTTCTGTCCTGTCCAGCAGATTTCCTGCAGCGCTACGACATCGAAGTTGCGGGGATGTAATTCATCGTAGATTATCCTATCGCAACCTGCGAAGCCTAGCGACTTGCAGTTCCATGTTCCAAGCTTCCAATCGTGATCCTTTATTCGGCGCCTAGGTCGTTGCCGATTGTATCGAGTCGTATTATCTTCTATGTCGTTCGTTTGTTTTAAAGGCGGCTTATTGGGCCTGCGCAAACCTCCTGTCTCGCCGGAGGGCCGTCGTGCCAGGGCTGTTTAGCGTCCCACCTAACACCAGGACTTGGGCTTGTGCGCTTTGAGCGGCACGGTCGCTTTGGCCGAGCCTACTTGTGGATACATGCAGCTTTTTATAGAGGTTTAACAGGGCCCACTGTCAAACCCCACCACATCCTAGGCAGGCGCAACAACTTGCAGATGGCATGGGGAGGGATCGTCAAGCCCTTGGACATAGTCCCTGCTGCCTATGAGAAGTGAGATGTGATAAGCAAAAAAGAAGGTTGAAGGAAGAAGAGAAGAGACAGATGAAAGAAAGAAGAAACATAAAAAAATAAGAAGAAGGAAGGAGAAAAAGAAAAAGGAAGAAAGAAAATAATAAGACCAAGAAGCATGAAAGAAGAAGGAGAAGAAGGACAAAGAAGAAGGAAGAATGAAAGAGGAAAAGATAAAAGGAAGAAAGAAGAAAGAAGAACGAGGAAAGAAAAGGAAGAAGGAAAAAGGACGAAAAGAAGAAGAAAAATGGATGGAAGAAGAAAAGAAAAGGCAGAGAGAAGAAGGAAGAGAGTAAACAAATAAAGGAAGAGGGAAGAAAACAAAAAGGAAAAAAGAAAGAGGGAAATGAAAGAATGAAAATAGGAAGAAGAACAAAAAATGAACAAGAATATAAAAATAATAAAAGAAAATGTTCGAAATGGAGAAAAGAGGAATAAGAGGAAAAGGAAGTACGAAGATGGATGAAGGCAGAAGATAGAGGAAAAAGAGAAGAAGAAAGGAGGAAAAAGGAAGAGGGAAGAAAAAAGAAGCTAGAAGATAGAAGAAAGAAGAAAGAAGGAAGAAGAAATAAGCGAAAAGAAAGTAGGGAGAATGCAGAAAAAAAAAGGAAAAGTGAAGGAGGAATAAAGAAAGAAAGAATAAAGTAGAAAGACTGAAAAAAGAAAGATGGATACGGCAGAAAAAAGGTAGTAGGAAGAAGAAAGAATGAAGAAGGGCAATGGGAAAAGGAAGAAGAAGGAAGAACAAAAGAATGGAAAAAAGAAAATAAAATATTAAAAATAAAGAAAGGAGAAAAAAGGATTTTTTTTTCTTATTTCTGAATGTCCTTGTCTCATTTCGCGCTTCTCTTATTTTACATTCCACTTCTCACTTCTTAGTTCCCAATTCTCACTTCGCCCAATTCTCAACACGCAGATGCGATCACTTATCGGCCTGGTGGGCTGCAGAATTGATACATCTGTGAAGTATCATCTGATATTCTCGTACGCACTTCTTTTGCATCAAGTCATGCGAGGGCAAATCGTATCTCATGATGATGAATTGTTTTCAAAAACCGAAATAAAATTGTAATTTTAAATGATGTCCAAGCCAGGCCTTTGATTGACTACGAAAGATACTAACTACTAACTAAGTAACGGTTGCAATTCTGAAACATGGCAAACATATCTGTGATTGTTCAATTTGTAGAATTTCAAAAGTTTATTTTTGTCCGTAAAGGAATTACTGGCATTCCTGTTTGCAACACACGCTATAATCTGCTATCAAAACTATCTTAACACCACCAAGTGAAACTTCCACCGCAGATCAGCGGCAGAGAGGAAACCCATTTGAGTTTTCTTTTGTACCGACACTAACTACTTTTCATCTTGAATTTCCCATCTACCCTATCATTAAGCCAACCGAACGGCCAGAAGTCATCCCTTGTCGCATCAGCCAGCTGAAGACAACACATCCCATTCAGTGCGTTTCGTTTATCAGCGCCCGGTAATCTCTATAATAAATATAAATTAATGTTTATATTTGCTTTACACTTGACTTGCTCGTTTTGGTGAAAAGGTAGAGCGAGCTGCTTTCCCTGTTACCAGTGCAGTGCTGGACTGGACCACCCCCCCCGTGTCTTGACACAAACAAATGGCCATCCAAAGTGACGACTTTCTTGAAGAAAGTTGCACAAGTGGAAGATTGAGTGCCACGGAGAGGGCACGCCACGGCAACCTTCGTCAAACTGCTCACTCGACCGGTGCTGGTACCAGTCCATTTGGAACGTAAGAAAAGGGGTTTATCTAAATGCAAAAACTTTTCCCGTAAAATCCGGTGAAGAGGCTGGAAGGTAGATATCTGTGGCTGGACTGGCGGGATTCGCCTTTGATTGTGCTGGTACATGTACGGAGGACGAAAGGTTGAAGAAGTATTTGAGTTGTGCTGAGACTTGAAGGCACTAGACTTAGCTTTACTGACGTGTAGTAGCATCTTCAAGTGTGATCAAATTCAATTAACAGTAACATATTCTCTGATAGAGGACTTCTGCTGAAGCGTGAATAGGACCTGGGGGGTATTAGTTTTCGGTGCGTTTGAACTAATGGCTCTGTAATTGCACGAGATTGTGTAGGCGAAGAACTTCTTGAAATAATATTTAGTGTACAGAAGGGTTTTTGTTGTATTTATTACCCCCAGACAGTTTAACGGAGAACGACATACTTCCATGCCTACAGGAAAGTTGAAAAAAGCTTAATCTGAATATATTCTAACCTGGAATAAAATTCCTTTAGCATGTCTGATTTGTAGCCGCAGGTATCATCAATAACGGGCTATGAAAGTCTTTTGTACAAGTGTATAATGTTTTATGGTAGGATCGTATTGGTTCCAGTTCTGTTGAAATATTTTGATTTCTCCCGGAAAATCCAAGGGTAGATAATTTTTCGAACATAGAACTCATTTAAAATCACTTTACATAGTTTTAAAGGTTGACATTCGACAATCTTAAAAAAAGTCAGATGTACCAAATAAATAATCCCAGCTATTTCGCTCAAGCATGTACTTCAACACTGAAAGAGCACCAACACTAATCATTATGAGTTAAATTGTTAATGTTGAAGAAGTGCCTTGTAAAACAAGCATTCGATTAAAAATGCCTACGTCACAAAATTTTCATAAGCTTGCAAGCAATGATTACAATTTGTAACATCCATCATTTATTGACATGTTATGATAAACTGAATTGCCTTACACTTCATCCCGAACGTGCAGGTCTCAGACTTGAGTAAAACTGGCATAACAAGGGAAAATATTACTGATCATTATTCTTTATTATAATAAGCAGCCTCCGACTGAACTTCTGCACCCCATCACCCAGACCCGATCTCCAGAGAGATTTAAATCCATTTTTCACGTCACATCACTTGTCACCGGGCGCGCGCGTATAGCACCTTGTTATTGTCTTTCCCTTTTATCGGGGATCGTTCCACTTTTAATCGAATTTCATGTCCCACGGAAGTCAGTGGCAACAAGACAGCTACCACCACCTTGCAGCGCGAGGCTGCAATCCAACCCGAGCGAAGACCAGACGCGAAGAGGTGTCAATTTTTCACCGAATCAATTTATTACCGGATTAGCGTCAGTTTACTACTTGTTACAACATAAAGAGACTTCCGCGGAGCTGAAGTCCCGTCCCGATGCCCGAGGCAGCGTGAAATTGGCGACGTTTATTGATTCCCAGCCAGCCAAAAGCAAGCTCACACGGTAGTCCGTCGGTTGTCGTCGTCGTCGTCGTTGTCGTCATCGGTTGACACTTAAGCCTGGCCGGGAGAAGATAAGTTTTCTAAAGTATGGATTTTCCACTCGGAATGGCCGTAGATTGACGGTGGTTTTCCATCAGCGACAGGCCAGGACACGGTGGATCTATTTGTCATGCAACCGTTTTGACAGGTGCTCGTTACCAACCAAGGAACAAAGTCAGTTTTTGGCGTAATCCCGGTAGAGTGATTGTTTTATGGTTTAGCTTCCGATTGGGGAGAGTCCGGTGAAGGATTTATAGTCTTCGTCAGGTTCTAAATTGATAAATGTTGTGCTTCAACATCTCTCAAAATACTTACAACTTCTTTAAGCATAACAACAAACCTTTAATCACTCAACAAAATTTAATTACTAATTTCCAACAAATGTTTTGCATGAATTTAATTAATTACACTTCATCGCAGCTTCTCCATCCGGCGACGCAGAACCTTAGTTCGCACTTGAAACAAATGCTTTATAACGGAAACCCCTTTCCAGGATGTGGCACCTTTGCATGCATCTTTTTCATAGGAAGCAGCATCTTCATTTGCATAAAATCCTTCCAGACTTCGTCAGCACTTTTTTGCCTTGTGGTGGATGTTGCCTTACGTTCTGAAACAGGGCCATTGACGAATGATTATTCAATTTTGGATTGGATTTGGATTGGATTGAACACGGATTAAATTTGGATAAGATTTGTATTAAATTTAGATTGGATTTGAATAGGATTTGGGTTGGATTTGTATTGGATTTGAATTAAATTTGGGTTGGATTTGGATAAGATTTGAATTGGATTTGGATTGGATCTGGATTGGATTTTTGCATTTGGATTGGATTTGGATTGGATTTGGATTTGATTTGGACTTGGATTTGGATTGGATTTGGATAGGATTTGGATTTGATTTGGATTGGATTTGGATCGGATTTTGATTGGATTTGGATTAAATTTGGATTGGATTTGGATAGGATTTGTATTGGATTTGTATTGGATTTGGATTGGATTTGGATTGGATTTGGATTGGATTTGGATTGGATTTGGATTGGATTTGGATTGGATTTGGATTGGATTTGGATTTGATTTGAATTTGGATTGGATTTGGGTTGAATTTGGATTGTATTGGATTTGGATTGGATTTGATTGATTTGGATTGATTTGGATTGGATTTTGATTGATCTGGATTGGATTTTTGCATTTGGATTGAATTTGATTTGATTTGATTGATTTGGATTGATTTGGATTGATTTGGATTGATTTGGATTGATTTGGATTGATTGATTTGATTGGATTTGGATTGATTTGGATTGGATTTGGATTGGATTTGATTGGATTTGATTGGATTTGATTGATTTGGATTGATTTGGATTGGATTTGATTGATTTGGATTGATTTGATTGATTTGGATTGATTTGGATTGATTTGGATTGGATTTGACTGGATTTGGATTGGATTTGACTGGATTTGGATTGGATTTGGATTGATTTGGATTGGATTTGGATTGATTTGATTGATTTGAATTGATTTGGATTGGATTTTAATTGATTTGACTGGATGATTTGAATTGATCGAAATTTTGGATTGATTTGAATTAAATTTGGGCTGGATTTGGATAAGATTTGAATTGGATTTGGATTGGATCTGGACTTGATTTTTGCATTTGACTGGATTTGACTTGATTTGATTTGATTTGGACTTGATTTGATTGGATTTGGATTGAGGATTGGATCTGATTTGGACTTGATTTGGATCGATTTGGACCGGATTTGGATTTGGATTTGACTGATTTGATAGATTTGGATGATTTGTATTGATTTGTATTGGATTTGACTGATTGATTCGGGACTTGGATTTGGACTGGATTTGGATTTCTGGATTTGATTGATTTGGACTGGATTTGGACTGGATTTGGATTGATTTGGACTTTGAATTTGATTGATTTGACTTGATTTGATTTGATTTGATTGGATTTGGACTGGATTTGTGATCTGGATTTGACTTGACCTGGATTTGTATTGATTGATCTGACTGATCTTGATTGAATTTTGACTGGATCTGGATTGATTTGACTGATTTGATTGATTTGGATTGGACGTTGGATTTGATTTGGATTGATTTGACTGGATTGGATTGGATTTGGATTGATTTGGACTTGATCTGGACTTGATCTGGACTGGATTTGGATTGATTTGGACTGATTTGACTGGATTTGGATTGACCTGGATTGACTTGACTGGATCTGGATTTGGATTGGGATTGATTGATCTGACTGATTGGATTGGATTTGGATTGGATTTGGACTGGATCTGGGATTGATTGGATTTGATTGGATTTGGATTGGATTTGAAATTGGATCTCGACTTCGGATTTGGATTACATTTGGACTTGATTTGAATTTGATCTTGATAGGATTCTAAATTCGATTTGGATTTGATTTGGATTGACTGGATTTGATTTCCATTGATTTGGACTTGACTGGATCGATTTGGATTGATCGGATTGATTCTGGATTTGATCTTGATTGGACCTGGACTTGATCTTGACTGGATTTGGACCTGGATTTGACTTTGGATCTGACCTGACAGGATCTTGGATTGTACATTTGGATTAGATTTGGATTGGATTTGGATTGATCTTGATTTGATCTTGATAAGATTTGGATTGATTTCCTGATTGATTCACTGATTGATCGATTTGGATCTGGACTTGATTTGATTTGGATAGATTTGAACTTTCTGATCTTGACCTGGATCTGACCTTGACTCAGCCTGAATTGAATTTCGACATCCTTGATTTGGATTGACTTTAAACTTGATTTGATTTGATTTCTGATTGGATTTGGATTGGATTTGATTGGACTTTGGATCTGATTTGGACTTGATTTGGATAGATTTGGACTTGATTTGGACTTGATCTTTGGATCGGATCTTACCGTTGATCTGGATTAAACCTGACTGACTTGACTGACTTTGGACTGATCTTGACTTGATTTGGATCTGACCTGACCCACCTTTGATAGGATTTGGATTTGATTTGGATCTGACCTTTGGATTCGTATTGGATTTGATTGATTTGATTGATTTGGATTGATCTGGATCTGATCTGGATTGATTTGGATTGATTTGGACTCGGATTTGGATTGGATCTGGACTGAATTTGGACTGAATCTTGACCTGATCTGACCCGACTCAGACTGACCTGACTGATCTGGATTGGATCTGGACTGTACTTTTGACTGGATCTGACTGGACTGACCGAACCTGATCTGACTGGACCTGACTGATCTGGACCGATCTGGATTAAAACCTGACTTGACCTTGACTGACCTGGACTGGATCTGGATCGATCTGACTGGATCGGATTTGACTGGATCTGGACTCGATCGGACTGACCTGGACTGATCGACCTGACCTGGATCTGGACTGGATCTTGGACCTGACTCTGGACTCGACTTGACCTGATCTGGACTGATCTGACTGGATCTGGACTGATCTGACTGACTGGACTGACTGGACTGACCTGGACTGACCTGACTGGATTCGACCGACTTGACTGGATTCTGGACTGGATCTTGACTCGTACTTGGGGCTGGACTCTGGACTGGATCTGACTGGACCTTCGACCGGATCGGACTGGATCTGGACTGATCTTGACTGGATCTGGACTGGATTGGATCTGAACCTGACTGAACGGACTGATCTGGACTGACTCTAGGGACTGGATCCTGACTGGACCTGGACTGGATCTGGACTGAATCTGGACTGACCTGACTGGACTGACCTGACCGGATCTGGACTGGATCTGGACTGACCTGATCTGGACTCCTGACCGATCTGGACTCGACCTGGACTGATCTGGACAAGACCTGAACCGATCTGGACTGATCCGACTGGATCTGACTCGATCTAGACTGGACCTGACTCATCTGGACCGGATCTGGACTGACCTGGACTGGACTCCTGGACTGGATCGGATCTGGACTGATCTGGACCGATCTGGACTGGACTTGGACTGGATCTTGGACTGGATCTGACTGATCTGGGCCTGGATCTGGGACTGATCTGGACTGGATCTTGACTCGACCTGGACTGGACCTGGACTCGGATCTGGACTGGATCTGACTGAATTCAACTGGATCTGGGGCCGGATCTGGACTGAAACGGCCGGATCGGATTGATCAAGATAAGGACTTGGATCCGGGACTGTTCCTTGATCTGAACTCCGACTGGATCTGATCTAATCAAACTTCCAGACTGGATCTTAATAGGACTGACTCCAATTGGACTCCACCGATTCTGAACTGAACTCCTGACTGCATCTTGGACAAGATCTGAAACCGATCTGGACCGATCCGACTGGACTTTACGCAGATCTGAATCTTGACTGAATCTGGACTAACCTTTGACTGACCTGGACTGGATTGACTGACCTGGACTGACTCTGTCTGATCTGGACTGAATTCGACCGATCTGGACTGATCTGATCGGATCTGGTTCGACCTGGAAGGCCATCTTGACTGAACGGGCTGGATCTGGACAAGATACGACTTGGATCCTGGACTGGATCTGGGACTCAACCTGACTGACCTGACTGACTCCTGACTGACCTGGACTGACCTGGACTGATCTGGACTGGATCTGGATTGACCTGGACTCGATCTGGACTGGATCTAACTGAATTTGACCGATCTGGACTTCGGATCTTGATCGATCTGATCGACCTGACTGGATCTAATTGACCTGGACCGACCTGGACTGGATTCGATCTGGACCTGACTGACCTGGATCGACCTGGACTGGACTTGGACCGACTCCCTGACCGATCTGGACTGACCTGGACCTAACGGATCTGACTGGATTTGACTGGATCTGACTGACCTTGGATCGACCTGACCGATCTGACTTGGGATCTGGGATCTGACCTGATCTGACTGGATCTGGACTGACTTGGATCGATCTGACTGGATCTTGGATCTGAATCCAAATTTGATCTGGATCGACCTGACTGGATCTGGATCAACTGACCTGGATCTGGACTCGACTGGACTTCGACCTGACCGACTGACTCTTGGCCTTGACTCTTGGCTCTGACTGGATCAGATCTGGACTGATCTGGACCTGGACTGACCTGGACTGACTCCTGGACTGATCTGACTGGATCTTGACCGGATCTGGACCGATCTGGACTCGATCTGGACTGGATCTGGACTGACCTGGGATCAATCGGACTGGACCTTGGACTGATCTTGGACTGGGTCCGGACTATATCTTGGAATTGATCTGGACTGCATCTGGAGCTGGATCTGGACTGGATCTGGACTGGATCTTTTGCACCGACTGGACTGACCTGATCTCTGGCTCTGGACTGGATCTGAACTGGATCTGGACGGATCTGGACTGACTTGACTGGAACTTGACTGAATCTGGACTGACCTGACTGACCTTGACTGATCTGGACTGGAATTTGGACTGATCTGGACTTGACCTGGACTGGATCTGGATCGGATCTGGACTGGACTGACCTGGACCGATCGATTAAACTGGATCTGGATCTGGATCTGGACTTCGATCTTTGACCTCATCTGGACTGACCTGACCGACTGGACCGGACGGACCAGTATTTCGATCTGAAACTGACCTGGATTCTGGATCTGATCTGACTTTGGACTGATCTGGACTGGATCTTGGACTGGATCTGGACCTGGATCTTGGACTGACTCCACCGACCTGGACCTGACTCTGATCCGATCTGGACTGACCTGGACTGGATCTTGGACCAGATCTGACCGATCTGGAATTGATCTGGATCGACCTGGACTGGAATTTGGACTCGACTTGACTGATCTGGACCGAATCTGACTTGATTCGACGAGGATCTGGACTCTGATCTCGACTGGATCTGAATTCAGATCTGGACTCGATCTGATCTGATCGGACTGATCTGGACTCGACCTGACTGGATCTTGGACTGACCTGATCTGGATCTGACCTTGACCGACTGGACTGGATCTTGACTCGATCTTGATCTGGATCTTGGACTGGATCTGGACTCGACCTGGACTGACCTTGGATCGATCTTGACTGATCTGGACTGAATTCCAATTTGACTGACCTGGATCTGATCTTGACTCGACCTTGGACTGCACCTGGACTGGATCTGGGATCGACTTGACTGACTCTTTGGATCGATCGGTACTGGATCGGAACCGATTCTGGCTCTGGATTTGACTGATCTGGACTGGATCTGGACCGATCTGGACTCGATCTTGACTGGATCTTGGATCTGGGCTTTGGACCTGGATCTGGACTTGATCTGGACTGGGTATCTGGATTTGTACTTGGACTGGATTGACACGGACTGACCTGGATTCGACTGGATTTCCGACTTGATCTGGATCTGGACCTGACCTGGACCGACTTGACCGTACCTGGACCGACTCCGACCGACTCCAATCGGACCTTGACTCACTGGGGACCGATCTAGGGACCGGACCTGGACCGACCTTGACTGACTTTTGACCGACCTGGATCGATCCGGACTGACCTCGACTGACCTGGACTGGACTAGGACTGACTCTGGACTGATTCTGACTTGACCTGGACTGACCAAACCGCATCTGGACTGGATCCTGGACTGGACTTGGACCGGATCTGGACTGGATCTGACTGACTGGATTCTGGACCTGACCTGACCTGACAGGACCGATTGACTGTACTTGGACTGGATCTTGATCCGTACTGGACCTGACTGGATCTTTAATTCGACTTGGACTGCATCGACTGGACTGGATCTGGACTGACCTGATCGATCTGACTTGGACCCGATCTGATCTTGACAGGACCTGGACTCAGGTACCTGGACTGACTTCGACTTGGACCTCACCGGATTGGACTGTATCTGGACTGCACTTGACTGACCTGGACTGGATCTTGACCTACCTGATTTGGACTTGATTTTGACCCGACTCCGATCTGGACAGACCTGGACTGGATCTGGACTGGATCTTTGACTGGATCTGGACTGGACCTGGACTGGATCTTGACCTGGACTCTGGACCTGACCTTGGGACTGGATCTGACTGACCTGGACTGGATCTGGACTTGGCCTGACCTTGACCTGACTGGATCTGGACTGGACCTGACTGGACCTGGACCGACCTGGATCTGACTGGATCTGCTGGATCTGATCGGACCTGGATCGACTGGACTGGATCTTTGACTCCGACCTGGATTGGACCTGACTGACTGGATCGTGACTGGAATTTGGATCGACCTGGATCACGGACTTTGACTGGATCTTGACCGACCTGGACTGGACCAGAACTGACCCAAACCTGATTCTGACTTGATCTTGACTGGATCTTGACTGACTCTGGACTGATCTGGAGCCTGACTCTGGCCTGACTTGGACTGGACCTGACTGACTTGCACTGACTCCCACCCACTGGACCTGACTCCCACTGACTTTGAATTTTGAATTTCTTGGCCTGACTGAGGGACTGGACCTGACCGGACTTGACCGACCATGGACTGGACCTGGACTCTGGCCTGACCCCAGGCCTGGATCTGAGTCTCTGACCTGACTGGACTCTGACCTGACCCCAATCTGACCTGATCCTGATCTGGATCCGGACCCATCTGGACCTGACCTGACTCCGGACCCAATTGACCTGGACTGACCTGGACTGACCCACCCTGGATCTCCACCTTGGACCTGACTGATCTGGACTGACCTGGATCTGGACCTGACTGATCTCTGACTGACCTGACTGACTGGACTGGATCTGACTGGATCTGGATCCTGGACCTTGATCAACTGACTGGATCTGACTGACCCACTGGATCTGGACTGATCTGACCTGAATCTGGAGTCTGACCTAATCGGGACTGACTGGCCTGACCTGGGACTGACCTGAACTGGGACCTGGACCTGACTGGACTGACCTGACCTCACCTGGACTGACCTGACTGTAATCTGGACTGGATTGATCTGATTGATCTTGACTGACCTGGACTGATCTTAATTAATTAATTTGACTTGATCTGATTGGACTTGGACTGATTTCACTCAATCTTTGATTTACCTGGCTCTGACCTTGATTGATTTGATTTTAATTGATTTGATTGATTGACTCTGATCTGGACCCACTGGACCTTGGACCGACTCCTGACCGACCTGACCGGACCTGACCGGATCTGACCGACCTGAACCGGATCTGGACCGAACCTGGACTTGACTCCAGACTGGACTGGGACTGGATCTGGACTGGACCTGGTACTGACCTTGGAACTGAACCTGGACTGGATCTTGACTGGAACCTGGACTGACTAGACTGGACTCGACTCTCACTGGACCTCAATTGACTTGGATCTGACCTGACTGGATCCTGGACTGGATCTGGACTGGATCTGACTGGATCTGGACATTTCGAATCTTGGACTCGATCTTGGACTGACCTGGACTGGATCCGGACTGATCCGGACCGATCTGGAATTGACCTAATTTGGATCTTGGACCTGGATCTGACTGACCGTACTGGATCTTTGGGACTGGATTTTGGACTTGATCTTGACTGACCGATTCTTGACTGGATCCGATCGACTCCTTTGCACCTCGGGACTGAACCTTGGATTGATCTTGGACTAATTGACTCCGGATCTGGATCGATTCACTGGATCTGACCTGACTCAATTTGACCTGATTTGACCCTTGGATCTTGGACTGGGAATGGACCTTGGACCTGACCTGACTCGATTTGGACCGATTGGATCTTCGACTTGATTTGGATTTCGGACTTCGACTCGATCTTGACCTGACTGGACTGACTGAATTTGGGTTGATTTGACAAGATGCAAGACTGGATCCGGACTGAATTTGGACTGAACCTGGACTGACTCCTTGGACTCAAATTTAGACTGGACTCTGGACAGGATCGGTTGATCTTGATTGACCGGGTTCTGAACTGAACCTGGACTGCATTTGGACAAAGATTTGAATTGGATTTGGATCGGGATCCCGATCGACTCTTGCACTCAGATTGAATCCTGACTCGACTTTGGACTCAAACTCAACTCGACCTGATTTGGATTGATCTTGAATTGGATTTGACTTGATTTGATCGACCTGGGACTGATCTGGGACTCGATTTGGACCTAGATCTTGACTGGATTTGACTGGATTTGACCGGACCTGACTGGAATTTCTGGAATTTGACCTTCCGATTGACCTGACCTGACCTGATTTGGATTGATTTGACCTGGATTGAATTCGGACTGGATCTGGACCGATTTTGGACTTGATCTTGACTTGATTTTGATTGATTTGACCTGATTGGATTTTGGATTGAATTTGATTTGATTTTATTTGGAATTGGATTTGACCGATTTTGGATTTCGATTTAGATTTTATTTAGATTGGATCTTTGGGATTGGATTTGATTGTATTTGGATTGATTTGGGATTAAATTTGGATTGATTTGATTGGATTTGGATTAAATTTGATTGGACTCTTGATCGATTTGGGATTTGAATTTGGATTGGATTTGGAGAATTGATTTGGATTGATTTTGCTGGATTTGGATACCGATTTTTGCTGATTTTAAGGATTGAATTAGATTGGATTTGGATTGGATTTGAAATTGACGGATTTTGATTGATTTTGGTTGATTTGAACTTGATTTGGATTGGATTTAATTGATGCATTTGGATTGGCGTTTTTGTTGAGTCTTCAACCTGCGCCTTCGTCCTGCTTTTTACGTTCTGCTGCGTCTGCTCTGCATGAAATCTCGTTTGAACTGAGGATAAGATCCAAACCAGCAAGTTGTTTGTTTTAGATGTGGCGGTCTCCAATTTCACAATCGCAAAGTGTGTACCAATACAGAAAACACATACGTAGTCCTACGTCAATAAATATCCCATTTCAATTCAATCACTCATTTTTGCTGCGCTCATTCTGTCTGATCGGCTTCTGGTAAACATGCTGCATTCATTCTTGCCCCAATGCTTCCTTGGCCTATTTGCTGAATCCAGACTATAGGCTGGAAAGTTATGGCCAAAATACCATTTTTAATATTGCACGAGAAAGGCATCAAATATCGATAGGTGGGGATTAATCAGGGTTTCCTTCTACGGTAGACATAGTTGCTGTTAATTAGCCTACTGTCTAAAATATGTGGAGCTTGGTTCTGGGTCGTACAAACGCGTTCATTTTCCTCTTTATTTATTACCACAAAAACCGTATAAGTAGCACTGTTACCGGTGCGTCCTCCTCCTCCCACTCCACTCCCTAAACTCTGTCTCCTGACAGACAACCACCACCATCCGACATTTGATTTGAACCTCTTGTTTTTCACCTAATTTTCCTTCCTTTGTGATCCTTGATCTCATACCTCAGCAGCGGAAGTCTCTCGCTTGTTCGATATGCTGTAGGCAGCGGGGAAAAAGTCCTCAGACAAGGAAACAACAGGCAAAGCTTTTGATTAGTTTCGGCTTAAGCTTGTCTCCGGATGTTTTACCATATTCAAATTGGGCCCCTTGCCGTGGTTCTATTTCTTTCCTCGGGACGAATGCAAATGAGTCCTAATTCTTTACTCTGAATGATGTGCTCAGGAACAACCCGCCTGACTCCCTGTCCTCATCATTGTTTACTTGAGTCAAAATTACAAATTCGATTGGAATCAAATTTGTCAATAGTTTGGCTCCGCTCGGCTTTATTGGCAACTCTAGTGGAAGGACCTTCAGGAATGCTGTTGATAGATCCTGTCTACTGCAGCGTTGTATTTACGCAAAAGGTGTTGTAACATGTAGTGGGCCTCTCTAAAATTATAAAGCAGATTACATAAAAAAGGTTAGGGGAAATTTGTTTCACAAATTTTCAGTAATTAGTAGAGAATCCTCAGTTCCAGCATACTACCGCGTATCGGCATTCATTTATGAAACGGCAATTGGGTCACTATACAAAGTCATAAAATTGTTTTAAAACACCTAAAATGCATAATTTTAATATAGGGGTCGATTGTTGGTCCAGTCACCCAACGGTAGGTAAGCGTGTACTTTCTGCAGAGCTCCGGCGTGATTTGGTATTCAGTCTAGCTTTTCGAGAGCAATAAAGAAAAACTGTCATTCCGGTCGACAAGTGTTCTAGGCTTCCTCTTCAGTAAGGGCTGAAGCAGGAAAAAAATGTCCTCTTCCTTCTAATTCAATAACTTACTTGAAAAAGGCTGCGCCTGGGACCTGAGGTTCAGTGATGCTTAAGGTTAAAGAGCAGAAGTGACGACGATTTGGTATGGCGATTACATCAACCAGGTCCAATGTTTACGTGACAAGACGTTCTAACCGGGACTGGAAGGTAACTTTTCGTCCTGCCAAGGCAAGACAAATGACAAGCACGTTGTGCTAAAGAAGTTAAGCGGGAGCAAATAAAATCATTTTTCCGATTACATTGCAAATCACTCAGACGGGATAGGGATGTCGACTCAACGGTGGGAGACGAATTGTTTCACATTGTTTCATATAGGGTTGTAGGAATCGCTGAAAAGTACGAAAACGCGATGTTTAATTTTAATGGCGACTATATAAGGCCATTCAAATCGTCGAAAAGGTTCGGCGGAGATACAAAATTCATAATTCCAAAAAGTAACAATTGCAAAAGAATGATGGTAAATAACAGCACTACCTACTTCGCTTCTCACAAATCATATCAAATTAGTAATTAAAAATTTAAAATTTCACTATTGTTATTTTTTTCTGGTGTCAAAACACGATGCGTTAAAAATGGTCACAGCATTCTACGCCTTTTTCTGAAATTACTTCAAGATTCAAATAACAATATGTGCAATGTGCAATATATGAACCGGTGCCAGCGAAAGTGGTAGGCATATCACATTGAGTAATTTTAACTGGAGACGCATTTTCCGAAAAACTTCCAATAACTAATTCAAACTTTGCAATTTTCTGCAACTCAACTGTATCAACAAGCTATAACCGATATGTCTAAAGAAAGTGTAATTGAATTCAATTGACTTGCCAAAAGTTATACATGATCAACTTTCTTTGCGTTCAATTCGCGTTTAATTTAAGCGACTTGCTCAATTTACTTGCCTTGTCCAAACTTAGCATTAATGGGGAAAATGCAACAGAAAGCAAAAATTGTTGCCAGTAGAAGTTGTGTGCCATGAATTTATATTTACAGTCCCTTCCCGATTTTGGCAACACGACTGGATTTTAATGTTGCCAAAATGGGGATGTTGTCAAAAACGGGAAAAAAATTTCATACAAAAATTCTTTTTTTTGTTTGCATGATTGAATTGATTGACATTTTTGCGATATTATTCATTACTCGGAGATTGTAGTACAAAATTGAAACAAACTCAAGAATGGTAATCAAACGATAATGTAGCTAATTCGCCAATTTCATATACAAATTTAATAATAAATAACATGTGAAATTAACAATAGCGTCTGCCACGTCCTTACAAAAATCTGTGGTGATAAAAAAACATTTCTACTGTAGTCCATAGAAGTGGTGACTTCAATCTGACATCTCATATAAATTTTAGTCCACTAAAAATGCTTGTTTTTATCACCATATAAATCAAATAGCGATCTGACGGATACAAGATGACTAAATGTGCTACAAATTTTGAATTCTTATATAATGGATTTCAAAGTTTTAGAAAATGGTAACAGAAATCTCCATTCTGTCAATGGCGACAAAATCAAGGTGGTTGAAGAATTTGTGTAATTGGGCTCACCTAACATCCAATAACGATAACGATAACCAGCAGACAAATTCGGAGTCGTAACGTGGCAGGAAATCGTACGTACTTTGGACTCCAAAAACACTCCGATCTAATGAAGTTCGCCGCCGTTCTAAACAGACTCCCTCATTAAACCGGTAGCGGAAATCTGGACAATGCTTGAGGAGGACCAAAGCGCACTTGGAATAAAAATGGTTCTCCACAAAGATCCGACAGGCACAAGAAGGCGCACGCTATGCTTAAAGGCAACTATTATGCAAAGTGAACGCACCTCGGATGTTAAGCCGTTAAGTCATAGTTTTGAATTTAGTTTAAGGATCTGATGCAAAATCGATTGAAAGGCTTCATCGGTGAAAATTTGACTTTTTTACCATTTAGCGATAGCTTTAACCTCAAAATCAATTCGATTTTTAAAAAAATTTTGAGGCAAGTTATATAAAAATCCAGTGTAATACATTTTTTTCTCTCTGACGCTTCTAAGGAAAATTTCTATATAAAACAATTTTTATATGATGAAAGTAGTGGAAGTTATACTAAAATACCAAGGCTGAAATTTTTCTGTCATGGCCTATTTTTCGATAGGGAATTTCTGTGTAACGGTATGTCTCTGTATGTGTTCTTTAAAAAACCAGCAAACTATGCATCGTCCACTTGTTACCATAGAAAGTTCGAATTTAATGCTGGACAGGTCTGGCGAAGATGCCTGATTATAGTTTCACTAACGAGACTATGAGACAATTTTAGACAAACCCCAACTAAATGTTACATTAGCTGGTGGGATTGATCTACCAAATTTTCAGCCCCTAGTGAAAAAACCTATCCAGATGAAAATCTGAAGTCTGGATAACAGAGGACAACGCAACTCATCACGCTCAACTTGGTCTCCACCCACTGGGCGTTACCGCTGTAGCTCCTTTTAGTTAAACGTCGTGTGTTTTGAAAAGCGAAAATAATGCAATGGTTATTATAAGGTATTGGAGATTCTACTACAGGTAGTTAGAATGCTGTATTAGGTGTAACATTGTTTTTGAATTTCTATTCAGACGCTATATGAGGTTTCCTTTATGATAGTTGGACAGCAGCCGGGCTACCACTCACCGAAAAAATTTCTTCTTTGAAATTCCATACCTTGAATTGAGCGCATCACAGGGAGGCCTTATAAAGTATATAGAGCAAAACAACCAAAGCCATCGGCAGAAATTTCATACACTATCTAGCAAAGCTAAAAAATGCCAGATAACCATTTGAAGAGATGCAAAGTAAACTGTTATCCACGGTGGTAGTATATAGCAGTGGTCACATAATGCAGACGTCCATTGAGGTTCAATCAAGCTTGTGGTACAGTAGAAATACAAACACTACTTTGAACTAAGTAGTTTGTAGTTTTAATTTTTTGTTGATTTGAAATGTTTAAGAGTGATATTATGTCCTGAAATTTAATAATACTTCTTCTTATTGACATTACATCAGCCACACTGACATATGCCGCCTCGAAGCTTATAGTGTTCATTTACCACATCTATTGTTATTAACTGCAAGGTTTCTAGTCCAAGTTACCATTTTCGCATTCGTAATTCATGAGATGATATTTTATATCCAGGGAAGGCGAGAATATTTCCTAGACAAGACCGGTAATCGAACCCAGCCACTTTTGGCATGGTCTTGCAGTGTAGCATTGCATCTCACCGCACGGCTAAGGAAGGCTCCAGATCTATTCATAATAAACCTCAAGAATATTTAAAATTGGCAAGGTAATTTTAATATACTTAACTTTCAACTTTCATCGAATGTGAAAAAGTTTTTATATGAAAATGCTTCTAAAGCATCAGGAAAAAAAAAGTAGTGGCTGGATTTTCAACAGCTTCATGGAATATTCTTCTTCGCCACACACCGTCTTCTTTTGCACAATTGGCCAAAGATGGTATCCGCACACTTTCAAAAAATTTTGCCGAGATCTCAGCATTTTTTGTATATTTTCCCTGGGAGGTGGGCACTGCTGAGTTCCAGTGCAAATAATGATGTTTGCCGAAATCTCTGGTAAAAGTGACGTTTCCATTTGTTGAGATATGTAAATATTTTGCCGAAAATCAGTAATAAACCAAATTTTCTGCCGAACTTCAGTTCTGAAATTTTACTGAGCTACAAAGTGGCCCGATTTTCGGCTAAGCTCCAGAGGCGCAAACACTTGCGTGTAAGCACCCGTCTCCTCGAATACTTCCTGAGTGCTTGCAAGTCCCTCCTCGAACATTGTCCATGCGTCTTGCGTCCGTAGAGGACAACCGGTCCATTAACAGCGTCTTGTGTTACGGATGACTATTTGGGTGCGGGTATGAATCTTTTGACCGCAGCTCTTCTGGAGCCCGTAGTAGGCCCTTACTTCCACAGATGATGTGTTCGTATTTCACGATCATGTTGTTGTCAGCCGTTAGTGCGATCCGAGGTAGACGAATCTCGACCACCTCGAAGGTATCACCGTTCATCGTAATTAGATTCCGGTGCGCCGCCGCGTCACGCCGCCGCCGCCGGTGGTTTTACTCGCGCCGCTGCCGCCGATTTGTTTTAGTCGCGCTGCCGATCATAATTTTGCTACGCTGATGACTAATCGCAATAAAAATCAATTAACTTAAGTCGAAATGAGCCAATATTTTCGAGATAATTGGAAATCACCTAATAATTGAGGTTTTGAACATACGGTCTGTGTAGAAAATACAGCGTGTTGGAAAGTACTGGAATGGTAAGCAAAAACTAGCCCATGATGTGTTCATAAATGTTGTTAAGATGGCCTCGTCATAATTCAAATGTCAAATCTTAAATTAATAGCTTGTTGATTAGTTTGAGAGTTTGGTCGTTTTATTTATTTTTAGATTTGTTAGTTGGCTTATAAGGCAAACCTGAGTAAGTAGTTTATATTTTAAATCAATTTCTGAATATTATAAAACCACTTGCTGAGCATCAGCAAAGCAAATATTACGAGCATCAGTTAAAGCGGTTTTATTTTTTATTCATAGCTATTGTAACTCCAGAACTGAGGCGTTGTCGCCTTGCTGCATAAGTATTTAGTCAAAATATTGAGTTAAAACGTCAGCTGCCAAACATTATAAAATTTTAATTTACCCATGTATTGGAAATTGCCTACTGTTTTGTAAAGCCTTATTGTAAAGTTCCTGAAATTTCTGAGAATATCAAGCTTAAACATTCATGTGAAGGAATTCTTTCAAAAATACTCCAGAAATTAGTTCGGAAACAAATCAAGAAATTTATTTGATAATTCCTCCGAAAAGCTTCTTTAAAAACCTTATAAAGATTATTTTAGGAAATCAAGAATTTGGGTAAGCCCTTTGAGATTCCTCATAAAATTTCTCCGAAAATTCCTTAAGAATATTGCGGATTTCCTTCGAAAATCCGTTGCGTACTTCATTCGGAAATTGCTTTTACGAATGCTTGAATTTTGTTCTCGAATTTCATATTCTCTCGAGACTCCCCTGAAGGGCCTTTTCAGTTTCTTTTAAATTCAGTGAAATTTCAAGGAATTCCTTAAAAATTCCGTCTGTTTTTTTTTGAGAATTTCTTCAGACATTTTTAAAGCGATTTTTCGGAAATTTTCGCAGGAAATTGTTTTGCGAATTAATGGCTACAAGCATTTAAAATTCATTTTGTCTCCATCCTCCTCGGATTTTTTCGCCAATAAATAATAACACTCTGGATGTGTTAAAAATCAAAATCGGAGGTTTTGAGGATTTTCAAACATTCTCAACAAATCCAAAGAGTTTTTGATTTTTTCATTTTAATATTTATTTTTATTATCCACCCTCATCTTGCAGACCAGTAGGACAAAATACAATTTAATATCTGTAACGGCCTTATTTCATGAATCGCTAGAAAAATTGGCTCCTAGATATTCATAAGGTATTCATATCTAAATTACCTGAATTTCTTCAGAACTTCTAAAATTCCTTTTAAAACATTATCCGGGAATTCTTCCGAAACTTCCTGGTGTAATTCTTCGAAAAATGTCTTTCATCTTTCCGAAAGTCTTTGAGGTTTGTTGTTTATTTTAGATTTTTTCGAAAAACTCCAAAAAAAGTAACATCGCAAACAACTTCATTTTCAGCAAATTTTAAAGGTTTTCCTGGGAGATCTACTGAAAAATCTGGAGAAATTTCAGAAGGAAATTTCGGAGGTTTTTCGAATAATCTGAAGAAGTCCCTGGAGGAATTTCCGATGAATTTCAAGTATTTTTTTGATTATTTAAGAAACAAAATTCTGGAGGAGTCTTGTAACTAAATTTTGTAGGCGTTTTTGAAGAAATTTGTTTTGGGTTTAGCGCAGGAATTTCCAAGCAAATTGTTAAAGGCATTCCTAAAAGAGACCCTTGAATGGATTTTCAAAAATTAAACCTAAAGGAACTTAAAAAAGAGTTTTGAAGGTAAAATATTTCCTTAAGAATTCCAAAAAGGAATATCCAGATAAATCCATAAAGGTATTTTTGAAGGATTTTGATGCTTGAATTTCGAAGGAATTCTTAAAAGAAATTACGCTAAAGAAATTCCCAACAGAATTTCAGAGAAAATGCCTACTGGTGTTTCTGATCTAATTCCTAGATTTCTTCAAGAATTCCTTTAAATTTTTCCCAGTACTTGAGTTCGTACTTTCCTCCAGAGATTTCTTTGAAGATTCGTCCAGGAATTCCCTGTGAAATTGCCTCAAAAGATTCATAAAACTCCTCCCGGAAACGAATTCCAGAAAAGTTCTTCGGATATTCATTACAAAACTTATCTCAGGAATTACGCCAGAATTTCCCACACGGCCTTTGTTTGGTGAAAACCATATAGGAACGGTTAAGGTTCGTTCTCTGGAAACCCTTTAAAAATGTCGTAGGAAATTGCTTTAGAACGGTCTTCATAAAATCCTTTAGGAATTCTTTCGTAACCCCTTTAGAAATTTTTCCGGATGTACTCCTCCAAAAAAATCATTCTGCAAAATCGCTTTTGAAATATCGGCGGACAATATTTTAGAATTTCTCTAAAAATTCCTTCAGAAATTCATTTACAGATTCCTTTCGAATAAAAGTTTAGTCTTTGAAATTTTCCTTAGGAATTTCTTCGGAACTTAATATGGAGGCTTATTTTAGGAATTCCTCCGGATTTTTTTTTCGAGAAAAAACGTTGGAAATTTATCAGAAATTCCTCTAAGGGTTCCTTTTAGCAAGTTCTTCAGCATCTTTTCCTGAAATTTACAGGAATTCTTTCAGAACTACCTTTAAGTAATTCCTTGGGAATTTCTACGGGTAATCTTTTGAAAATTCTTCGGTAACTTGGGGTGAAGAAGTTCTTGGTCATTTCCCTCAGTAATTCTGTCTCAAACCTAGTAACATTTTGTTTTATGCAGGTTTTATAACACTTGAAGAAGTAAATTAAGGTCTTCAAGAGTTGTAAACTTGGAAATGTTATCAGAACATTCTTCATTTCTTTGAGTTTTTCTGGAATCTCTCCAGAAGTTCATTCAAAGAAATTCTCTTCAGAAATTGATTTTGGGGAACTATTCGGAAATTCTCTCTAGGAATTTCTTGGTACGATTTTTTCGAAATTCTTACTGGAAGATTCTTTATTATTTTTCTGCGCGAATTCCTTCGGTTCTCTAATGTAAACTATTTTTGAAGTCGGTGCTTCCGGGCAAAATTATAAAATACCTATACATATAATAAGCAAGGCCTGCATGCCCAAACCTTTGTTCCTTGCGACGAATAAACGAGTCTACTTTTTAGCAAGGAAACAAGCTAGTTCGGTTTAGTATTTCCTTGGTGTGATTTGTGGAAGTCCACGTGGGACAAATAGGTGAAGCTAGCCAAGTTCTGACGAACTATTTTTACACTAAGTTCTTTTGAAAAATACTTCAAAATTTTGCTAGAAAATGTCTTTATAAAACTCTTTTCGCTATTCCCTGAGAATCCTTTTTGAACCCCTTCGAAGATTTTTTCAGCAATTTCTTCGGAAATTGCTTTAGGATTTTTTTTCGGAAAATATTACATTCCTGTAATAAATTTCTAAATGAAATCTTGAAAGCAATATTCTATGGTTTCACTTGTTGTTTTACTAAAGGAATTTCCCCAACGAGAGCCTTTAATGGTTTTTGAAAAAATGTCTATAAGAGTTTCCGCAGAAGTCTGGCAGGGTTTTATGCTGAATTTCCAATGAAACGTCGTAAATCGTACTTCTTCTCCGGAAATCTATTCAGGAACCCACCAAGAACTTTTTTGTTATATTTAACCAACTTTTTAAGGAAAATATTCAATTTGGTAGGCTTACCGTTCCCCAGTCTTACTTCAGAGAGAGCTCATTTTAGTTATGTTAATCATCTATTGAGATTTGTGCATACAAGAACGCGAGGTGGGGAGGAACCGTCTCATTGTGTTTGTCATTAGCGTATCTCCATCGTGAATGTCCTCTTCCAGGATCCGATGGTCAGCAGCAGGTGAACGAACTGCAAAATTTCTAAATATACTAGACATGCAGCCGCTCAGACATTGCCTAATTCATATATGTAAATCAAAGCACAGTAGTTAGAATTCTTCTTGAAATTTAGATATATTGAGAAGTAAATCAGACTGGACTTTATCAAAATCCTGAATTAGGAAAGCTTTTGGAAAAAAAAATTAACAAATTAGTCTTATGACACCGAAGTCTAATTCCTCAATATTACTCAAGGGTTACGAATAGTGAAGCAGAATTCGTTGTTAAATTTTGATTCATCAAAACCAAAGAATAATAAAATAGTTTCAATTTAAATAACATTTTAAGCAAAACAAAGGTGTTAAGGCTGGTAATTTACTATGGAACGTGCTGTTTGATGATCGATCGAATATTACAATTTTAATCCACTGAAGTCGATTTTATATGAGCGATCTGTACCAGAATCAAAACCGCGTGAATTAAAAATCCGCGTTAAAATTGATTTTTTAGTTATTAGATTTTTTCATCCACGCCTGTTCACGCTGCCGCCGCCGCCGCCGAGTTGCGCCAACGGCGCGCCGCCGCGATGCCGCTGCCGCCGGGGCAAAAGTGACTACTACGCCGCCGCCGCTGACGGAGATATAGGACCGGCGCACAGGTCTAATCGTAATACTGCTTCCTGTGGCGGTCTCTGTCGCGCTTTGTTCCACCCACATGCTACGTACTTTGTCTTTGACGTATCTACTACCATTAAACCAACTTTTGTTACTTCACGTTTCTGCGGGAAGTACATTTCTGGTTTACCTTTCAAAATGTTTATCGACAATGTCCATGTCACACCTATGAAGCAAAATAAATTGAATGGATCTGTTGAAAATCGTACACCGGCTGTTACACCCGCCATTCTCCGCATGACACCTTCAAAGTGCAATGTTAAACAACAAGCACGAAAGTCCATCACCTTGTCTTAGTCTTCTTATGCGATCGGAACGAACTGAGCAGTTCGCCTGAAATCTTCATATATTTTTGCACACCATCCACCGTTGCATTGATCAGTCTGGTAAGTTAGAGATGCATCTCGAATAGAACATAAGCTCAGAGCGTGCCTTGGTGTTCTAAGTTTTGAACTCTGGAATATGCTCAGTGTGCATTGGGTTGGTACGCGCGAAATGATCATGCGAAATTAAGATTCCTTAGATTTGAAAGGTGCAAAACATATGAGCATGCTTTGATTTTAATCCAGGATGCCCACGTGTTCTATTACTAGTTGAAAATGAGTATATGCCGTCGCTTGAATGTATTTTCCTAGGATACAAGTTGCTAAGTTAGGTCTGCGCTCTTGAACAGTGTGCAGTGTTCTGGTAATGTTTTTGAACATGAACATGCGTTCTCGTGTTCAGATGTATCCCTGCTGGTAAGCTTCCTAGGGAAGCTGTTCTCGTCCATACTTTTCCATAGCTCTACGCGGTCTATACTGTCGTATGCCGCCTTGAAATCAACGAACAGATGATGCGTGTTGATTCCTGGTACTCACGGTACTTGAAGGATTTGCATTACAGTAAAGATCTCATCCGTTGTCGAGCGGCCGTCAATGAAGCCGGCTTGATAACTTCCCACGAATCCACATTAATTAATGGTGGTATCGCCTGTAGATAATCTGGGATATCACTTTGTAGGGTGCATTAAGGGATGGTGATCGCTCGAAAGTTCTCACACTCCAGCTTGTCGCCTTTCCTGCAGATGGGGCATATAACCCCTTCCTTCCACTCCTCCGGTAGCTGTTCTAGTTTCCCAGATTCTGACTATCAATTCCAGTATAAGGGCAAATGGCCAGCTTTTCCGGGCCCATCTTGATGAGCTTCAACGGTACCATCCTTACCAGCCGTTTTGTTGGTCTTTACCTGTTGAATGGCATCCTTAACTTCCCTCAAGGTGGGGGCTGGTTGGCTTCCAATGTCCGCCGAACCACGAAGCCATCTCCTCCGCTGTCTTGACTTTTACCGCCGCCTGTACTCTCAGCGCCATTCAAATGTCCTTCGTAGTGCTGTTTTTCCACCTTTCGATCAATACCCGTGCACGTTCGTCCAACAAGATAGCTCTCATCCTTATCCCGGCACATGTCCGGGTTTGCGGCATGAAGCCTTTGCGGGATGCGTTGAGCTTCTTGGTAGAACTTGCGTGTTTCTTGTGGAGAACGGCACAGCGCCGTTCCATCTCCTCGCACTCCGCTTCTTCCAGGCGGCGCTTCTTCTCCGGGAAAAAGTTTTGTCTGCTGTCCCCGCTTCCGCCTATAGCGTCTCCACGTTCTGCCGGATACCTTGTTGCAGCGCGACCGCCCGCGCTGCGTCCTTCTCCTCCAGAATTCGTTCGTACCCCCTTCGTCGAACTAATCGTTCCGACGACTCTGTCCCGCCATACCCTGACGCTACCTCCGCTGCGTCGTTACCGTCTGCTTTAACTGTATTCCAGCAGTCCCCAAAGAGGGGCCCCATCGAGCTCACCTCTTCCGGCAACGCTGCCTCGAGATGCTGCGCGTATGCAGTGCGAGACATCAGGTTGTCGCAGTCGCCCCAGGTCGTACCGCGGCGGTCGTCGGTACCGAACATTGTTGATGACGGATAGCGGCGCAGTTTAACCATCACCAGATAGTGGTCAGAGTCGATGCAAACAGCGCCACGATATGTCCTGGACGTCGATAATGTCGGAGAAGTGCCGTCTATCAATCAGAACGTGGTCGATTTGTAATTCTGTCTGCAGTGGTGATCTCAGGTGTACCGATACGGGAGGCTGTGCTGGGCGTAGGTGCTGCGAATGGCCATGGTTCTTGGAGGCAAGTGGCGAAATCCGCGAGTCGTAGGCCGTTTTCGTTCGGGTCAGCCGGTGAGCGCTGAACTTCCCAACAGTCGGTCTAAACTTCTCCTCTTGGCCAACCTGAGCGTTCAAATCTCCTGGGTATGATGATTTTGACGTCGGCTTGGGCAATGTCGTACTCATGTTCCAGTTGGTGCGTAGAAATGCGTCCTTATCATCATCAGTGCTTCCGGAGTGTGGGCTATGGACGTTGATTATGTTGAAGTTGAAGAACCGGCCTTTGATCCTCAACCTGCACATTCGTTCATTGATCGGCCACCACCCTAACATGCGCCTTTTGCATATCGCCCATCACTAAGGAAAGCTGTTCCCAGCTCGTGTGTGCTGCCTGCAGCTCTGGTAGATGGCATGACACCTCTAAACGTTCGCACCATTGATCCCTTCCCAACAAACTTCCTGGTAGCGCTATGATGCCGAATCTATGGTCCTTGAGAGCACATCGGCGAGAAGGCAAAGTGCTCATGAAGCTGGGAGAGATTTGCAGTCCCATTGAACCGAGTTTCCAATCGCTAGTCCCTTTTCATCGCAGTGGTTCTCAGTACGATGGTTCACCAAAGGATTTAGGATTTTCGTTATCCTTTAAAGAAATTCACATCATAAAAATAAAAACACTAAGAAGTCTAGTTCTCACGATGGTTGTCGATAATCTCTTCTTTATTAAGTTGCTTTGCTTACAGCTTTAACCTATCGACAATCTGGTACGTTCAGCAACTAGAAGATAGGAACAACCCATTTTCCAATTTATTGATGAAGAATACTAGCAACACTATGGCGTACTGTTGCATTGCTAGTTCAACCTATGCGCTGTTGGGTTAGGTCGGCGAAGAACGGAAAAAGAGGAATGTTCTTGCGCTTTGCATGTTCCTATGAAATTCGATGCCCACTGGGCCGATTGTCAAGTGGTGCAGTAATGTTAATCATTGATGACTCAGTGTTACATGCATGGGAATGCAAGTGTGTTCAGAATGTTGCCACCGCAGTAAGGGTATTGAGCTGTAAAATATAAACAATTAGCTGTTAAGCGACATATTGAATTTGTTCGTGGGAAAAGAACTTTCGTGGATTAGAATGGTACATCCCAGTCTATTCACGATGTTCGATCTCACTGCTGAGCTATTCTACCTGAAGCGAAAAATACAGTATTTGGCTTATTCCTGCCGTATAATTATCGTATTCGGCAGCAATCTCGCCCATGCTGCATTCTTCTCCTCAACTGCTCACATCGCCGTCACCAGTCGTTTCTCTGATCCGGAGCACCGTGCCTAGTGCAGCGGTTGCGGTGCTCCAATGCGGATCGAATATCTCTCCAGCCATCTTCGAGATGCTGCGCCTGCTCTGCTCTTCCGTTGGATTGCCACTGGCCGCGCAGTCTTGGGCTGTCTACCGTCTTGTCGCCGCAATGCTAAGCCGCGGCGGACGCTCGACGCGTGTTGATCGTCGAGATTTTGAGCGGCACACAACGGTAGGTGGTCGGATTCAATATTCGCACTGCGTAAGTGCGGACGTTCGTGATGTCGGAGAAGAATTTACTGTCGATTAGAACGTGGTCGATTTGGTTTCCGTTGCGTTAGGTGATTTCCATCTGGCCTTGTGGATATTCTTGCGGGAAGAAATGCTTCGGACTACCATTCCGCAGGGCTGCAAGTTATGCATCGTTGCCGTTGTCGTTCGATACGGTATGCAGACTATCCGGTCCGATGACCGGTCTATACATTTCCTCCTTCCTACCTGAGCGTTCATGTCACCGATGACGATTTTGACGTCCGCAGTGGGCATCCATCGTATGTCTGCTCAGCTGCGCATAGAACGCTCTTTCTCGTCGTCGGATCTCCCTTCGTGTGGGCAGCGTTGATGATGCTATAGTTGAAGAAACGGCCTTTATCCTCAGCTTGCATCCTTGCGTTGATTGGCTGCCACCCAATCACGCGTTGGCGCATCTTCCCAGCACTATGAAGCCGTTCCCAGCTCGTTGGTGTGCCACAGCTTTGGTAGAAGGTAGCCGCTCGATGCCCGCTTTTCCACACTTTCTGTCCTGTCCAGCAGATTTCCTGCAGCGCTACGACATCAAATTGCGGGGATGTAATTCATCGTAGATTATCCTTCCAACCTGCGAACCTAGCGACTTGCAGTTCCATGTTCAAGCTTCCAATCGTGATCCTTTATTCGTCGCCTGGTCGTTGCCGTTATCGAGTCGTATTATCTTCATGTCGTTCGTAATATTGTTTTAAGGCGGCTTATTGGGCCTGCGCAAACCTCCTGTCTCGCCGGAGGGCCGTCGTGTCAGGGCTGTTGCGTCCCACCTAACACCAGGACTTGGGCTTGTGCGCTTTGAGCGGCACGGTCGCTTTGCGAGCCTACTTGGGATACAGCGCACTTTTATAGAGGTTTAACAGGGCCCTGCAAACCCCACCACATCCTGAGCAGGTGCACAACTGCAGATGGCATGGGAGGGATCGTCAAGCCCTGGACATAGTCCCTGCTGCCTATGAGAGTGAGATGTGATAAGCAAAAAGTTGAAGGAAGAAGAGAAGCAGATGAAGAAAGAAAGAAAATCAAAAAATAAGAAGGAGAAAAAAGAAAAAAAAGGAAAGAAAATAATAAGACCAAGAAGCATGAAAAGAGAAGGAAGAAGGACAAAAGAAGGAAGAATGAAAGAGGAAAAGATAAAGGAAGAAAGAAGAAAGAACGAAGAAGAAAAAAGAAAGAGGAAAAAGGACGAAAGAAGAAGAAAATGGATGGAAGAAGAAAGAAAAGGCAGAGAGAAGAAGGAGAGTAAAACAAATAAAGGAAGAGGAAAGAAACAAAAGGAAAAAGAAAGGGAAAATGAAAGAATGAAAATAGGAAGAAGAACAAAAAATGAACAAGAATATAAAAATAATAAGAAAATGTTCGAAAATGGAGAAAGAGGAATAAGAGGAAAAGGAAGTACGAAGATGGATGAAGGCAGAAGATAGAGGAAAAAGAAGAAGAAAGGAGGAAAAGGAAGAGGAAGAAAAAAGCTAAGAGATAGAAGAAAAGAAGAAAAGAAGGAAGAAATAAGCGAAAAGAAAGTAGGAGATGCAGAAAAAAAGGAAAAGGTAGAGGAGGAATAAAGAAAGAAAAGAATAAAGTAGAAAGACTGAAAAAGAAAGATGGATACGGCAGAAAAAAGGTAGTAGGAAGAAGAAAGAATGAAGAAGGGCAATGGGAAAAGGAAGAAGAAGGAAGAACAAAGAATGGAAAAAGAAAATAAAATATTAAAAATAAAGAAAGGAGAAAAAAGGTTTTTTTCTTATTTCTGAATGCCTTCTCATTCGCGCTTCTCTTATTTTCCACTTCTCACTTCTTGTTCCCAATTCTCACTTTGCCCAATTCTCAACACGCAGATGCGATCACTTATCGCCTGGTGGGCTGCAGAATTGATACATCTGTGAAGTATCATCTGATATTCTCGTACGCACTTTTTGCATCAAGTCATGCGAACAAATCTATCTCTGATGATGAATTGTTTTCAAAACCGAAATAAAATTGTAATTTTAAATGATGTCCAACCAGGCCTTTGATTGACTACGAAAGATACTAACACTAACTAAGTAACGGTTGCAATTCTGAAACATGGCAAACATATCTGGAGTTGTTCAATTGTAGAATTTCAAAAGTTTATTTTGTCCGTAAAAAGTCTGGCATTCCTGTTTGCAACCACTAATCTGCTATCAAAACTATCTTAACACCACCAAGTGAAACTTCCACCGCAGATCAGCGGCAGAGAGGAAACCCATTTGAGTTTCTTTTGTACAACACTAACTCTTCTTGAATTTCCATCTACCCTATCATTAAGCCAACCGAACGGCCAGAAGTCATCCCTTGTCGCATCAGCCAGCTGAAGACAACACATCCCATTCAGTGCGTTTCGTTTATCAGCGCCTGTAATCTCTATAATAAATATAAATTAATGTTTATATTTGCTTTACACTTGACTTGCGTTTCGGTGAAAAGGTAGAGCGAGCTGCTTCCTGTTACCAGTGCAGTGCTGGACTGGACCACCCCCGTGTCTTGACACAAACAAATGGCCATCCAAAGTGACGACTTTCTTGAAGAAAGTTGCACAAGTGGAAGATTGAGTGCCACGGAGAGGGCACGCCACGGCAACTGTCAAACTGCTCACTCGACCGGTGCTGGTACCAGTCCATTTGGAACGTAAGAAAGGGTTTATCTAAATGCAAAACTTTTCCCAAAAATCCTGAGAAGAGGCTGGAAGGTAGATATCGTCATGGACTGGCAGGATTCGCCTTTGATTGTGCTGGTACATGTACGGAGGACGAAAGGTTGAAGAAGTATTTGAGTTGTGCTGAGACTTGAAGGCACTAGACTTGGTTACTGACGTGTAGCAGCATCTTCAAGTGTGATCAAATTCAATTAACGATAACATATTCTCTGATAGAGGACTTCTGCTGAAGCGTGAATAGGACTTGGGGATTAGTTTCAGTGCGTTTGAACTAATGGCTCTGTAATTGCACGAGATTGTGTAGGGAAGAACTTCTTGAAATAATATTTAGTGTACAGAAGGGTTTTTGTTGTATTTACCCCAGACAATTTAACGAGAACGACATCTTCCATGCCTACAGGAAAGTTGAAAAAAGCTAATCTGAATATATTCTAACCTGGAATAAAATTCCTTTAGCATGTCTGATTTGTAGCAGGTATCATCAATAACGAGGCTAGAAAGTCTTTTGCAAGTGTATAATGCTTTATGTTAGGATCGTATTGGATCCAATTCTGTGGGAATATTTAATTTCCTCGAAAATCCAAGGGTAGATAATTTTTCGAACATAAAACTTTTAAAGTCACTTTACATAGTTTTAAGGTTGACATTCGAGATGATGTACCAATTAAATAATCCCAGTTTTTTGCTCAAGACTTCAACAATGAAAGAGCACCAATAATATAATTTATGAGGTTAAATTTTTAATGTTGAACAGTGCCTTGTAAAACAAGCATTCGATTAAAATGCCTATCTCAAAATTTTCATAACGCAAGCAAGATTACAATTGTCAAATATCCATTTATTGACATGTTATGATAAACTGAATTGCCTTACACTTCATCCCGAACTGAGGTCTCAGACTTGAGTAAAACTGGCATACCAAGGGAAAATATTACCGATCATTATTCTTTATTATAATAAGCAGCCTCCGACTGAAATCCCGCACCCCATCACCCAGACCCGATCTCCAGAGATTTAACCATTTTCACGTCACATCACTTGTCACCGGGCGCGCGCGCTATAGCTGTTATTGTTCTTTCCTTTATCGGGATCGTTCCACTTTAATCGAATTTCATGTCCCACGGAAGTCGTGGAACAAGACAGCCACCACCTTGCAGCGCGAGGCTGCAATCCAACCCGAGCGAAGACCAGACGCGAAGAGGTGTCAATTTTCACCAATCATTTATTACCGATTAGCGTCAGTTTACTACTTGTTACAACATAAAGAGACTTCCGCGGAGCTGAAGTCCCGTCCCGATGCCCGAGGCAGCAAATTGGCGACGTTTATTGATTCCCAGCCAGCCAAAAGCAAGCTCACACGGTAGTCCGTCGGTTGTCGTCTCGTCGTGTCGTCATCGGTTGACACTTAAGCCTGGCCGGGAAGATAAGTTTTCTAAAGTATGGATTTTCCACTCGGAATGGCCGTAGATTGCGGTGGTTTTCCATCAGCGACAGGCCAGGACACGGTGGATCTATTTGTCTGCAACCTTTTGACAGGTGCTCGTTACCAACCAGAACAAAGTCAGTTTTGGTGTAATCCGGTAGAGTGATTGTTTTATGGTTTAGCTTCCGGGGAGAGTCCGGTGAAGGATTTATAGTCTTCGTCGGTTCTAAATTGATAAATGTTGTGCTTCAACGATTCTCTCAAAATGCTCTAACTCTTCAAGCAACAACAAACCTTTAATCACTCAACAAAATTTAATTACTAATTTCAACAAATGTTTTGCATGAATTTAATTAATTACACTTATCGCAGCTTCTCCATCCGGCGACGCAGAACCTAGTTCGCACTTGAAACAAATGCTTTATAACGGAAACCCTTTCCAGGATGTGGCACCTTCATGCATCTTTTCTAAGGAAGCAACATCTTCATTTGCATAAAATCCTTCCAGACTTCGTCACACTTTTTTGCCTTGTGGTGGATGTTGCCTTACGTTCTGAAACAGGGTCGATCTGACGAAGATTATTCAATTTTGGATTGTTGGATTGGATTGAACGATTAAATTTGGATAAGATTTGTATTAAATTTAGATTGGATTTGAATGATTTGGGTTGGTTGTTGATTTGGATTGGTTTTGATAAGATTTGAATTTTGGATTGGATCTGGATTGGTTTTTGCATTTGGATTGGATTTGGATTGGTTGGTTGATTTGGATTGGATTTGGATTGGATTTGGATGGGATTTGGTTTGATTTGGATTGGTTGGATGGTTTTGGTTGGTTTGGATTAAATTTGGTTGGTTTGGATTGGTTTGTTGGTTGTGGTTGGTTGGATTGGTTTGGATTGGTTTGGATTGGATTTGGTTGGTTTGGTTGGTTTGGTTGGTTTGGATTGGTTTGGATTGGTTTGGTTGGTTGGTTGGATTGGTTGGTTGTTTGGATTGGTTGATTGGTTTGGATTGGTTTGGTTGGTTGGATTGGTTGGATTGGTTTGATTGGATCTGGATTGGTTTTTGGTTGAATTTGGATTGGTTGGATTGGTTTGGATTGGTTGGTTGGTTTGGTTGGTTTGGTTGGTTTGGTTGGTTTGGATTGGTTGGTTATTGGTTTTGGATTGGTTTGGATTGGTTTGGGATTGGATTGTGGATTGGATTTGGATTGGTTTGGATTGGTTTGGATTGGTTTGGTTGGTTGGATTGGTTTGGTTGGTTTGGATTGGTTGGTTGGTTTGGATTGGTTTGGTTGGATTGGATTGGTTTGGTTGGTTTGGATTGGTTTGGATTGGTTTGGTTGGTTTGGTTGGTTTGGTTGGTTGGATTGGTTTGGTTGGTTTGGGTTTGGTTGGTTGGTTTGGTTAGTTTGGTTGGTTTGGATTAGGTTGGACTGGTTGGTTTGGATGGGTTGGTTGGTTTGGTTGGATCTGGTTGGTTTTGGTTTTAGTTGGTTTGGATTGGTTTGGTTTGGTTGGACTTGGATTTGGATTGGTTGGATGGATTTGGTTGATTTGGTTGGTTGGATAGTTTTGATTGGTTTGGTTATTTGGATTGGTTTGGTTGTTTGTGATGGTTGTGTTGGTTTGGATTGGTTGGTTGGTTTGGATTGGTTGGTTGGTTGGTTAATTTGGATTGGTTGGATTGGTTGGTTGGTTGGTTGTTTGAATTGGTTTGGATTGGTTTGGATTGGTTTGGATTGGTTTGGATTGGTTTGATTTGGTTTGGTTGGTTTGGTTGGATTTGGTTTGGTTGGATTGGATTGGTTTTTGGATTGATTTGGATTGGTTTGGTTGGTTTGGTTGGTTTGGTTGGTTTGGTTGGTTTGGTTGGTTTGGATTGGTTTGGATTGGTTGGTTGGTTTTGGATTGGTTTGGTTGGTTTGGTTGGTTTGGTTGGTTGGATTGGTTTGGTTGGTTTGGTTGGTTTGGTTGGTTTGGTTGGTTTGGTTGGTTTGGATTGGTTTGGTTGGTTTGGTTGGTTTGGATTGGTTTGATTGGATTTGGATTGGATTTGGATTGGTTTGGATTGGTTTGGATTGGTTGAATTGGTTGGATTGGATTTGGATTGTTTGGTTTGGTTGATTTGATTTGGATAGGTTTAATTGGTTGGTTTGATTTGGATTGGTTGGTTTGGTTTGGATTGGTTTGGATTGGTTGGTTTGGATTGGTTTGGATTGGTTGTTGGATTGGTTGGATTGGATTTGGATTGGTTTGGTTGGTTTGGGTTTGGTTTGGATTGGTTTGATTTGGATTGGGTTTGGATTGTGTTTGGATTGTTTGGATTGGTTTGGATTGGTTGGATTTGGTTTGGTGGTTTGGTTGGTTTGGTTGGTTGGATTGGTTTGGATTGGTTTGGATTGGTTGGTTGGATGGGGTTTGGTTTGTTTGGATTGTGTTGGATTGGTTTGGTTTGGTTGGATGGTTGGTTTGGATTGGTTAAGTTGGTTTGGTTGATTTGGGATTGGTTTGGATTGGTTTGGATTGGATTTGGATTGGTTTGGATTGGTTTGGATGGGGATTTGGATTTGGATTTGGATTGGTTGGTTCCTGTTTTTGATTGGTTTGGATTAAATTTGGATTGGTTTGGTT
Organism: Armigeres subalbatus; assembly: GCF_024139115.2. NCBI lineage: Eukaryota > Metazoa > Arthropoda > Insecta > Diptera > Culicidae > Armigeres > Armigeres subalbatus. The sequence goes on along the minus strand of NC_085139.1, from coordinate 209,726,966 downwards.
GGATTTGGATTGGTTTAGTTGGTTTGGAGGATTTGGATTTGATTTGGATTGGTTGGATCGGATTTGATTGGTTGGTAGTTTGGATTGGTTTGGATTGGTTTGGATTGGTTTGGATTGGTTTGGATTGGTTGGATTGGATGGATTGGATTTGGTTGTTTGGATTGGTTTGGGTATTGGTTGGATTGTGGTTTAGATTGGTTTGGTTGGTTTGGTTGGTTGGTTTGGATTGGTTGATTGGTTTGGATTGGTTTGGTTGGTTTGGTTGGTTTGGTTGGTTTGGTTGGTTTGGATTGGTTTGGGTTGGATTTGGATTGGTTTGGATTGGTTTGGGATTGGATTTTGGATTGGATTTGGATTGGTTTGGATTGGTTATTGGTTGTTGTATTGGTTGGTTGGTGGTTGGTTTGGATTGGTTTGGTTGGTTTGGTTGGTTGGATTGGTTGGTTGGTTATTGGTTTGGATTGGTTTGGTTGGTTGGGTTTGGTTTGGGTTTGGTTGGTTGGTTGGTTGGTTTGATTGGTTTGGATTGGTTTGGTTTTGGATTGGATTTGGATTGGATTTGGGTTGGATTTGGTTGGATGTGGGTTGGTTTGGATAAGATGAGTTGGATCTGGATTGATTTGGATTGATTTGGATTGGTTGGATTAATTTAGTTGGTTGGTTGGATTTGGGTTGGATTTGGATTGGTTTGATTGAGTTGGATTGCGTTTGGATAGATGTTGATTGGTTGGATTGGATCTGGATTGGTTTTGCGTTTGATTAGTTTGGATGAAGTTTTGATTGGATTGGATTGGATTGGTGGTGGATTGGTTGGTTGGATTTGGTTGGTTGGTTGGTTGGATTGGATTGGATTTGGTTGTTGGGTTGGTTGGATTGGAATGATTGGGTTGGTTTGGATAGAGTAAGTTGGATCTGGATTGGTTTGGATTGGTTTTTGGAGTTGGTTTGGATTGGTTTGGTTGGTTTGGTTGGTTGGATTGGTTTGGATTGGTTGGATTGGTTTGGTTGGTTTTGCGTGATTGGTTTGGATTGGTTTGGTTGGTTTGGATTGGTTGGATTGGTTTGGTTGGTTTGGATTGGTTTGGTTGGTTTGGTTGGTTGGTGATTGGTTGGATTGGTTGGACTGGTTGGTTGGTTGGTTTGGATTGGTTTGGTTGGATTGGTTTGGTTTGGTTTGGTTGGATTTGGATTGGTTTGGTTTTGGTTGGTTTGGATTGGTTTGGATTGGTTTGGATTGTTTGGTTAAGGTTTGGATTGGTTTGGATTGGTTTGGTTTGGTTGGTTTGGATTGGTTTGGTTGGTTGGTTGGTTTGGATTGGTTTGGATTGGTTTGGTTTGGTTGGTTTGGTTGGATTAGTTTGGATTGGTTTGGATTGGTTTGGTTGGTTGGTTGGTTTGTTGGTTTGGTTGGTTGGATTGGTTTGGATTGGTTTGGTTGGTTTGGATTGGATCTGGATTGGTTGGTGGTTGGATTGGGTTTGGTTATTTGGTTGGTTTGGATTGCGTTTGGATTGGTTGGATTGGATTGGTTGGTTTTTGGTTTGGATTTGGTTTTTGTGATTGGTTTGGATTGGTTTGGTTTGGATTGGTTGGATTGGGTTGGATTGGTTGGTTGGTTTTGGTTGGTTTGGATTGGTTTGGTTGGTTTGGTTGGTTGGTTAGGTTTGGTTGGTTTGGTTGGTTGGTTGGTTTGGTTGGTTTAGGTGTGGTTTGGTTGATTCGGATTGGTTTGAGTTTTGTTTGGTTGGTTTGGATTGGTTTGGTTGGTTTGGGTTTGGTTTGGTTGGTTTGGTTGATTTGGATTGGTTTGGATTGGTTGGTTGGTTTGGTTGGTTTGGATTGGTTTGGTTGGTTTGGTTGGTTGGTTGGTTTGGATTGGTTTGGATTGGTTTGGATTGGTTGGATTGGTTTGGTTGGTTTGGTTGGTTTGGATTGGTTTGGTTGGTGGATTGGTTTGGATTGGTTTGGATTGGTTGGATGGGTTTGGTTTATTTGGATTGGTTGGGATCGGTTTGGGATTGGTTTGGTTTGGTTTGGTTGTGATTGGTTTGGTTGATTGGATTTGGATTGGTTTGGTTGGATTTGGTTGGTTTGGTTGGTTTGGATTGGTTTGGTTGGTTGGATTGGTTTGGATTGGTTTGGTTGGTTTGGATTGGTTGGTTGGATTGGTTTGGATTGGTTTGGATTGGTTGGTTGGTTGGATTGGATTTGGATTGGTTTGGTTGGTTTGGATTGGTTGGATTGGTTGGATTGGTTGTGATTGATTTTGGTTGGTTTGGATTGGTTTGGTTGGTTTGGATTGGTTTGGATTGGTTTGTGATTGGATTTGGTTGGTTTGGACTTGGTTTGGTTTGATTTGGATTGGTTGGTTGGTTTGGTTGGGTTTGGTTTGGATTGGTTTAGGATTGGTTTGGATTGGTTTGGATTGGTTTGGATTGGTTTGGTTGGTTTGGATTGGTTTGGTTGGTTGGGATTGGTTTGGATTGGTTTGGATTGGAGATTGGTTAGGTTGGTTGGTTGGTTTGGATTGGTTTAGAATTGGTTTGGTTTGATTCGGTTGGTTGGTTGGTTGGTTGGATTGGATTGGATTGGTTGGTTGGTTGATTGGATTGTGGATTGCGTTTGGATTGGTTGGATTGGTTTAGTGTTTGGTATTTGGTTGATTTGGATTTGGTTTGATTTGGAGGTTTGGTTGTGTTTGGTTTGGTTGTTTGGTTTGGATTGTATTGGTTGCGTTTGGATTTGATTTGGTTGTGTTTGGGATTGCATTTTAGTTGGTTGGACTTGGTTGTGTTTGGATTTGGATTGATTGGACTTCGGGTTTGGATAGGATTTGGTGTGTTGGTTGTTGGTATTGGTTTGGATTGGTTTGGATTGGATTTGGATTGGTTGATTGTTGGTTTGGTTTGGTTTGGACTGGTTTGGATTGGTTTGGATTGGTTTGGGATTGGATTTGGTTGGTTTGGATTGGATTGGATTGGTTGGATTGGTTGGTTGGTTTTGGTTGGTTGGATTGGTTGGGATTGGTTTGGTTGGTTGGGTTGGTTGGATCGGTTTGATTGGTTGTGGTTATTGGACTTGGTGGTTGGACTTAGGTTTGGTTGGTTGGTTTTTGGATTGGTTGGTTGGTTTGGATTGGTTTGGTTGGTGTTGGTTTGGATTGGTTTGGGTTGGTTTGGATTGGTTTGGTTGGTTTGGATTGGTTTGGATTGGTTGGGTTGGTTTGGTTGGTTTGGTTGGTTTGGATTGGTTGGTTGGATTTGGATTGGTTGGATTGGTTGGATTGGATTTGGATTTGGTTGTTGGATTGTTTGGTTGGATTGGATTGGATTTGGTATTGGTTGGGTTGGATTGGATTGGTTTGGGGTTGGATTTTGGATTGGATTTGGGGTTGATTGGTTTGGATTGGTTTGGATTGGTTTGGATTGCGGTTGGATTGGTTGGTTGGTTTGGATTAGTCGGGTTTGGTTGGTTCCGGATTGAGTTTGGTTGGTTGGTTATTTGGTTGGTTGGTTGGTTTGATTGGTTTGGTTGGTTTGGATTGGTTTGGATTGGTTTGGTTGGTTTGGATTGGTTGGATTGGTTGGATGGTTGGATTGGTTTGGTTGGTTTGGATTGGTTGGTTGGTTTGGTTGGTTTTGGTTGGTTGGTTGGTGGATTGGTTTGGATTGGTTTGGTTGGTTTGGTTGGTTTGGTTGGTTTGGGTTGGTTTGGTTGGTTTGGATTGGTTTGGATTGGTTTGGTTGGTTTGGATTGGTTTGGGATTGGATTTGGATTGGTTTGGATTGGTTTGGTTGGTTTGGATTGGTTTGGATTGGTTTGGGTTGATGGATTGGTTTGGTTTGGTTGGGTTGGATTGGTTGGGTTGTTGTTGGTTGGATTGTGGTTGGATTTGGATTGGTTGGATTGGTTGGTTTGGTTGGTTGATTGGTTTGGATTGGTTTGGATTGGTTGGATTGGTTGGATTGGTTTGGTTGGTTTGGATTGGTTTAGTTGGATTGGGGTTGGTTGGTGTATTGGTTTGTTGGTTTGGTTGGTTTGCAGTTGGTTGTGATTGGTTTGGATTGGTTTGGGTTGGTTTGGATTGGTTGGATTGGTTTGGTTGGTTGGATTGGTTTGGATTGGTTGGATTGGTTTGGATTGGTTGTTGGTTGGATTGGTTTGGTTTGGTTTGGATTGGATTCGGTTGGTTCCGGTTGGTTGGATTGGTTTGGATTGGTTTGGATTGGTTGTGTTGGTTTGGTTGGTTGGATTGGTTTGGTTGGTTTGATTGGATCTGGTTGGTTTGGTAGTTTGGATTGGTTTGGATTTGATTTGGATTGGTTTGGTGTTGGTTTGGTTGGTTTGGTTGGTTTGGATTGGTTTGGATTGGTTTGGATTGGTTTGGATTGGATTTGGATTGGATTTGGATTGGTTTTGGTTGGTTGGTGGTTTGGTTATTTGGATTGGTTGGATTGATTTGGGTTGGATTTGGATAAGATAAGGATTGGATCTGGATTGAATTTGGATTGAATTTGGATTGGTTGGATTAATTTAGATTGGTTGGATAGGATTTGGTTGGATTTGGTTGGTTTGAATTGATTTGGATTGCATTTTGGATGATTTGAGATTGGTTTGGATTGGATCTGGATTGGTTTTTTTGCTTGGTTGGATTGTTGGTTCAATTGGTTTGGATTTTCATTGTTGGTTTGGTTGGATTGGTTGGTTGGTTGGTGGTTTGGTTTTGGATTGGTTTGGATTGGTTTGGATTGGATTTTGGTGATTAGGTTGGTGGATTTGGTTGGTTGGATTTGGATTGATTGGTTTGGATTGGTTTGACTGGATTTGGATTGGATTTGGGATTTTGGTTTGGATTGGATTGGGTTGGATTTGGATTGGTTTGGTTTGGTTTGTTTGGATTGGTTTGGACTGGTTTGGATTGGTTTGGATTTTGGATTGATTGATTTGAGTTGGTTGGATTGGATTTGGATTAAATTTGTATTAAATTTGGATTGGATTTGGTTTGGATTAAATTTGGATTGGTTTGGATTGGTTGGATTGATTTGGATTGGTTGGATTGGTTGGATTGGATTTTGGTTGGATTTGGATTGGTTTGGCGTTGGTTGGATTGAATTAGATTGGTTGGATTGGTTTGAATTGGATTTGGATTGGATTTTTGGTTGGTTTGAATTGGATTTGGATTGGATTTGAATTGAGTTTGTTGGATGTTTTTGTTGGGTCTTCAACCTGCGCTTCGTCCTCTTTTTACGTTCTGCCGTCTGTCTACTTGAAATCTCCTTTGAACGAGGATAAGATCCAAACCAGCAAGTTGTTTGTTTTAGATGTGGCGGTCTCCAATTTCACAATCGAAGTGTCTCAATAAGAAAACACATCAGCTAGTCCTATCAATAATATCCATTTCAATTCAATCACTCATTTTGCAACTCATTCTTGTCTGATTGACGCACATGCTGCATTCATTTCTTGCCCCAATGCTTCCTTTGCTAGATGGACTATGAAACTGAAAGTTATGGCCAAAAACCATTTTAATATTGCACGAAAGGCATCAATATCGATGGGGTGATTAATCAGGTTTCCTTCTACGGAACGAGCTGTCGTTTTCTCTAAAATATGTGAGCCGGTTCTGTCGTACAAACGTTCATTTTCCTCTTATTTATTACCACAAAAACCGCATAAGTGGCACTGTTACCGGTGTGTCCTCCTCCTACCACTCTACCCTGTCCTGTTCCTGACGCAACCACCACCATCCGACGACGAACCTCTTGTTTTCACCTCTTCCTTTTGTGATCCTTGATCTCATACCTCACAGCGGAAGTCTCTCGCTTGTTCGACAGCGTAGGCAGCGGGGAAAAGTCCTCGAACAGGAAAGAACAACAGGAAAACTTGATTAGTTTCGGCAAGCTTGTCTCCGGGATGTTTACCATATTCAAATTGGCTCCCCTTGCCGTGGTTCATTTTTTCCTCAGGGAATGCAAATGAGTCCTAATTCTTTACCTGAACATGTGCTCAGGAACCCCTTACTCGGTCCCCCTCATTGTTTCCTTGAGTCAATACAATCATTGGAATCAAATTTGTCAACAGTTTGACTCCAGCTGGCTGCGTCGAGGAAGGACCTTCAGGAAGCGGTTGTTATCGTTTACGTCTACGCAGTTGTATTACGCGGTGTTGTAACATGTAGTGGAGCCTCTCTAAAATTATAAAACGATAACATAAAAAGGTTAGGGAAATTTGTTTCATATTTTCAATATTATGAGAATCTCGTGTTCCAGCAAGTACCGCGTATCGGCATTCATTTGTAAACAACGGCAATTGGGTCACTATACAAAGTCATAAAATTGTTTTAAAAACTCTAAAATGCATAATTTTAAAAAGGGTCGATTGTTGGTCCAGTCACCCAACGTAGGTAAGCGTGTACCTTCTGCAGAGCTCCGGCGTGATTTGGTATTCAGCTCAGCTTTCGAGAGCAATAAAGAAACGTCATTCCAGCGACAAGGTCAGACTTCTTCAGATGGGGCCGAAGCGAGAAAAAATGTCCTCTTCCTTCTAATTTAATAACTTACTTGAAAGAGCTGCGCCGGGACTCGAGGTTCGAGCAATGCTGGTTAAGAGCAGAAGGACGACGACGTTGAATCCCAGGTCCAATGTTTCGTACGTGTTTCAACCGACCGGAAGGTACTTTCGTCTCGGCCAAGGCAAGACAACATGACACGTTGAAATAGTTGAAGACAAACAAAATCATTTTCCGACATTGCACCCATCAGACGGATAAGGATGTCGACAGCGGTGGAGATTGTTTCACATTGTTTCTAGGGTTGTAGAATCGCTGAAAAGTACAGCGCGATGTTTAATTTTAATGGCGAATATATAGCCATTCAAATCGTCGAGGATTCGGCGAGAATCAAAATTCATAATTCCAAAAGTAACAATTGCAAAGAATGATGTGAAATACAGCACCCTCTTCCTTCTCACAAATCACTAATTAGTAATTAAAAATTTAAAATTCACTATTGTTATTTTTCTAGTGTCAAAACACGATGCGTTAAAATGGTCACAGCATTCTACGCCTTTTTCTGAAATTACATACCTACTTCAAGGTTCAAATAACAATATGTGCATTGTGCAATGTGCAATATATGAACCGGTGCCAGCGAAAGTGGTAGGCACATGGTATCATGGTATCACAGTGAGTAATTTTAACTGGAGACGCATTTCCGATAAACTTCCAATAACTAATTCAAACTTTTAGAATTTTCTGCAACTCAACTGTATCAACAAGCTTTAACGTGTCTAAAGAGAGTGTAATTGAAATTCAATTGACTTGCCAAAAGTTATATGCCTGATCAACTTTCTTTTGCGATTCAATTCGTTTAATTTGCGACTTGCTCAATTTACTTGCCTTGTCCAAACAGCATTAAGGAACGAAATGCACAGAACCAAAATTGTCAGTAGATTGTGTCCAGAATTTATAACACAGTTCTTCCCCGATTTTGGCAGCACGACTGGATTTTAATGTTCTTCGAAATGGGATGTTGTCAAAAACAGAAAAAATTTCATACAAAATTCTTTTTGTTTGCATGATTGAATTGATTGACATTTTGATATTATTCATTACTCAGAGGTTGGTACAAAATTGAAACAAACTCAGAATGGTAATCAAACGATAATGTAGCTAATTCGCCAATTTCATAAAATTTAATAATAAATAACATGTAAATTAACAATAGTCTGCCACGTCCTTACAAAAATCTGTGGTGATAAAAAACATTTCTAGCTGATCCATAGAAGTGTGACTTCAATCTGACATCTCATATAAATTTAGTCCACTAAAATGCTTGTTTTATCACTATATAAATCAAAAGCGATCTGACGGATACAAGATGGCTAAATGCTACAAATTTCAATTCTTATATAATGGATTTCAAAGTTTTAGAAAATGGTAGCCAGAAATCTCCATTCTGTCAATGGCGACAAAATCAAAATTGGTTGAAGAATTTGTGTAATTGGGCTCACCGTAACATCCAATAACGATAACGATAACCAGCAGACAAATTCGAGACGCAACGTGCAAGAAGCGTATAACTTTGGACTCCAAAAACACTCGATCTAATAGAGTTCCGCTGCACTAAACAGACTCCCTCATTAAACCGGTGGCGAAATCTGGACAATGCTTGAGGAGACCAAAGCGCACTTGGAATAAAAATGGTTCTCCACAAGATCCGACAGGCACAGAAGGCGCACTATGACTTAAAGGCAACTATTATCAAAGAACGCACCTCGGATGTTGCCGTTAAGTCATAGTTTTTGACCTCTGTTGAGGATCTGCTCGATTGAAATGTTCATCGGTGAAAATTTGACTTTTACCATTTAGGATAGTTTTAACCTAAATCAATTCGATTTTTAAAAAATTTTGAGGATGATTATATAAAATCCAGGCAATACATTTTTTCCTGACGCTTCAAGGAAAATTTCATATAAAACAATTTTATATGATGAAAGTAGCAAGTTAAACTAAAAAATACTGTTGACGCCATATATATTTCATTTTCGATAAGGGAATTCTTGTGTAACTGCATGTCTCTGACGTGTCTCAAACCAGCAACCATGCATAATCCACTTGTTACCATAGAAACGATTTAACTGGACAGGTCAAGGAAGATGCTCGATTATATTTCAATTACGAGACTATGACACAATTTTAGACAAAACCCCAATTTTAGACAAAGCGCTACATTAGCTGGTGGGATTGATCTACCAAATTTTCAGCCCTGTAGCAAAAAACCCATCCAGACGAATCTGAAGTCTGGACAAGAGGTCAACGCAACTCATCACGCTCAACTTGGTTCCACTGGGTTACTGTAAAGTCTTTTAGTTAAACAGGGTGTTTTGAAAGGAAAATAATGCAATAGTTACTAGGTATTGGAGATTCTACTACAGAGATTGAATGCTGTATTAGTGTAACATTGTTGGACTTCTATTCAGACGCCATATGAGTTTTGCGATAGTTGGATGGCAGCTACCAATACTAAAAATTTCTTCTTTGAAATTCTATTCTGAATTGAGCGCATCACAGGAGGCCTTACAAAGTATACAGAGCAAACAACGAAGCCATCGGCAGATCTACACTATCTATGCAAAGCTAAAAAAATGTAGATAACCACGAAGAGTGTGCAAGTAAACTGTTATCCCGGTGGTAGCATGGCAGTGGTCACATAATGCAGACGTCCATTGAGGTTCAATCAAGTTTAAATACAGAACATAAATACTACTTTGAACTAAGTAGTTTGTAGTTTTAATTTTTGTTGATTTGAAATGTTTAAGAGTGATATTATGTCCTGAAATTTAATCTTCTTCTTATTGACATTACATCAGCCACAGACATATGCCGCCTCGAAGCTTATAGTGTTCATTTACCAATCTATTGTTATTAACTGCAGGTTTCTAGTCAGTTACCATTTTCGCATTCGTAATTCTTGAGATGATATTTTATATCAGGGAAGGCGAGAATATTTCCTAACAAGACCGGTAATCGAACCAGCCACTTTTGATCATGTCTGCAGTGTAGCATTGCATCTCACCGACTTGCTAAGGAGCTCCAGATCTATTCATAATAAACCTCAGAATATTTAAAACTGGTAATTTTAATATACCTAACTTCTCAACTTTCATCGATGAAAAAGTTTTATATGAAAATGTTTCTTAAAGCATCAGGAAAAAAAAGTAGTGGTTGGATTTTGAATAAGCTCATGGTTTATTCTTCGCCGCCACACACCGTCTTCTTGCACACCGCCAAAGATGGTCCTACACACTTAAAAATTTTCGCCGAGATCTCAGCATTTTTTGTATATTTTCCCGAGGTGGGCACCGCCGAGTTCCAAAAATCGATGTTTGCCGAAATCTCAATAAAAAGTGACGTTTCATTTGCCGAGATACGGTAAATATTTTGCCGAAAATCAGTAATAACCAAATTTTCTGCCGAAGTTCAGTTCTGAAATTTACTGAGCTACAGCGGCCGTACCAAGCTCCAGGCGCAAACACTTAGTGTATAGCTTCCGTCTCTCGAATACTCCGATTAAGCAAGTCCTCCTCGAACATTGTCCATGTTTCATGTCCGTAGAGACAACCAGTGTATCGGCGTCTCATGACACATTTGGTGCGGTGGCGAATCTTTTTTGACCGATTTCTTCTGGAGCCCAGTAGGACCCGGCTTCCACAGATGATGTGCCTTCGATTTCGACTGACGTTGTTGTCAGCCGTTAGCAGATCCGAGGTAGACGAATTCCTCGACCACCTCGAAGGTATCCGTCTATCGTAACTGAGACCTGTGCGCCGCCGCGCACGCCGCCGCCGCCGTGGTTTTACTCGCGCCGCCGCCGCACGATTTTTGGGTCGGCGCCCGCCGATCATAATTTTGCACGCCGATGATTAATCGCAATAAAAAATCAATTAACTTAAGTCGAGTGAGCCAACTTGAGACACTGAAAACGACTTATTGAGGTCAGAATACGTATCTGTGTAGAAATACAGCGTGTTGGAGTTAATTGGAATAGTAAAAACTAGTCTTATGACGGTTCTTGATATTGAAGTGGCTCTCGTCATAATTCAATGTCAAATCTTAAATTAATACGTTTGATTAGTTTGAGAGTTTGAATGTTTTATTTATTTTTAGATTTGTGCTAGTTGGCTTATAAGGCAAACCCGAGTAAGTAGTTTATATTTTTAAATCAATTTCTGAATATTACAAAACCACTTGCTGAGCATCAGCAAAGCAAATATTACGAGCATCAGTTAAAAGCGGTTTTATTTTTATTCATAGCTATTATAACCAGAACTGAGGCGTTGTCGCCTTGCTGCATAGTATTTAGTCAAAATATTGAGTTAAAACGTCAGGTATTTTCGACATTATAAAATTTTTAATTTAATTTTATTGTATTGAAATTATTAATACTGTTTGTAAAAGCCTTATTGTAAAATTCCGAAATTTCTGAGAATATCGTTAACATTCATGTATAGAATTCCTTCAAAATACTCAGAAATTAGTTCGAAATAAATCAAGAAATTTATTTGATAATTCTCCGAAAAGCTTCTTTTAAAAACCTTATAAGATTATTTAGAAATCAAAATTTGGGTATTCCTTTGAGATTCTACAAAATTTCTCCGAAAATTCCTTAAAATTTTCATTGCGGATTCTTCGAAAAAGATTCGCATTCATTCAAATTGCTTAAAGTCTTTCAATTTTGTCTCAATTTCATATTCTCCTTGGAACTCCCCTGAAAATTCTTTGATTTCTTTATGATTCATGGAAATTTCAAGGAATTCCTTAAAAATTCCGTTCATTTGAAATTTCTTCAGACATTTTTAAAGTTTTTCGGAAATTTTTCGGTTGAAATTGTTTTCGGCAATTAGGCCGATAAATATTTAAAATCTTTTTCTATCCTCCTCCAGGATTTTTATCAAATAATAATTTGGAAGGCAGCAAATAAAAATCGGACATTTGAAGTTCAAACATTCTTTAATCCAAAGAGTTTTAATTTTTTCATTTTAATATTTATTTTTATTATCCACCCTTGACCTTTTCGCAGACCAGTAGGACGTCAATTTAATATTCATGTGACCTTATTCATGAATCGCTAGAAAAATTATTCAGATATTCATAGGTTTCATTCAAAATTTGCCTGAATTTCTTAAGAACTTGCTAAATTCCTTTAAAACATTATCCGGGAATTCTCGGAACTTCGGCGAATTTCTTCGAAAATGTCTTCATCTTTCCGAAAGTCTTTGAGTGTTTGTTTTTATTTTAGATTTTTCGAAAACTCAAAAAAGTAACATAAAACAACTTCATTTTCAATAAATTTTAAAGGTTTTCCTGGGAGATCTACGAAAAAATCTGGAGAAATCTCCGAAGGAAATTTCGGAGTTTTTCGAATAATCTTTGAAGAAGTCCTGGAGGAATTTCGAAGAATTCTGGGCAGTATTTTTTTGATTATTTAAGAAATAAAATTCTGGAGGTTCCAACTAAATTTTTGTAAGCGTTTTGAAGAAATTTGTTTTGGGTTTAGTGCAGGAATTTCCAAATAAATTGTTGAGTTCCTAAAGAGACCCTGAATGGATTTTCAAAATGAATCCTAAAGGAACTTAAAAAGATTTTGAAGGTAAAATATTTCCTTAAGATTTCAAAAGGAATCCAGATAAATCCATAGAGTATTTTGAAGGATTTTTGATGGAATTTCCGAAGAATTCTAAAAAGAGATAAGAAATTCCCAATAAATTTCAGAGAAAATGCCTACTAGTATTTCTGATCTAATTCCTAGATTTCTTCAAGAATTCCTAAATTTTTCCCAGTAATTTATTCACAATTTCCTCAGAGATTTCTTTGAAGATTCGTCCAGGAATTCCCTAGAAATTCCTCAAAAAGATCTACAAACTCCTCGAAACGAATTCGAAAAGTTCTTCGGATATTCTAAAAACTTTATCAGGAGTACGTCAGAATTTCCTACACGTATTCCTTTGTTTAAGAAACCATAGGAAATTTGTTGAGTTCGTTCTTCTGGCTCCTTTAAAAATGTCGTGGAAATTGCTGATTGTTCATAAAATCCTTTAGGAATTCTTTCATAACTCCTTAGAAATTTCTTCGATTCTGCCTTGAAAATCATTCAAATCGCTTTTGAAATATCGGAAAATTTTTAGAATTTCTCTAAAATTCCTTCAGAAATTCTTTACAGATTCCTTCAGAGATATTTTGATCTTTGAAATTTTCACCAAATTTCTTCAAAATTAATATGGAGGATTATTTGGAATTCCTCCGGATTTTTTAGAGAAAAACGTTGGAAATTTTTGAAATTCCTCTAAGGTTTCTAGCAAGTTCTTTGGCATCTTTTCCTGAAAATTTATAGGAATTCTTTCAGAACTACCTTAAGTAATTCTTGAAGATTTCTACAGGTAATCTTTTAATTCTTCGTACAAGGAAGAGTTCTTGGTCATTTCCTCAGTAATTCTGTCTCAAACCTAGTAACATTTGTTTTATGCGGGTTTATAACACTCTTGAAGAGTAAATTAAGGTCTTCAAGAGCGTTGTAAAACTTGAAATATTATAGAGACATTCTTCATTTCTTTTGAGTTTTCGGAATCTCTTCAGGATTCATTCAAAGAATTTCTTCAGAAATTGATTTTGGGCAATTCGGAAATTCTTCAGGAATTCCCTAGCATTTTTTCGAAATTTACTGAAAAGATTCTTTATTATTTTTCTGGGAATCCTTCGTTCTAATGTAAACTTTTGAAGTCGAGTGCTTCGGGCAAAATTTAAAATATCTTATTTATAAGCAAGGCCTATAGCCCAAACCTTTGTTCCTTGATGAGCAATAAGAAGTACTTGCGAAGCAAGCTAGTTCGTTTAGTTTCCTTGTGTGATTTTGGAAGTCTCATAGGATAGAATGACAATTGAAGCCGATCCGAGACTATTTTTACTAAGTTCTTTTAAAAATTACTTCATGCTAGAAATGTCATACTAACATTTCAGTACCCTCGGAATCCTTTGAACCCTTCGAAGATTTTTCGGCAATTTCTTCGGAAATTGCTTTAGGATTTTTTCGGAAAATATTCCTGTCAACAATTTCTAAATGAAATCCTGAAGAATATTCTATGGTTTTACTTGTTGTTTACTAAAGGAATTTCCCAACGAGAGCCTTAATGGTTTTGAAAAAATGCCTATATGAGTTTCCGCAGAATGTCTTATAGGGTTTTAAAGAAATTTCAATGAAACGTCAAAAATCGTACTTTCTCCGAAATCTTTCAGGAACCCAGAACTTTTTTGTTATTTAACCAACTTTTAAGAAATATTCAATTTGGTGGGTCATCGTTCGATCTTATTCGAGCGAGCTCATTTTAGTTATTTGATCATCTATTGAGATTTGTGCATACAAGAACGCGAGGTGGGGAGATGAAGCTTCATTGTGTTTGTCATTAGCGGATTCCATCGTGAATGTCCTTCCAGGATCAAAGTGCAGACAGGTGAACGAACTGCAAATTCTCTAAATATACTACGATGCAGCCACTCCAGACTGCCTAATTATATATGTAACTCAAGAATAGTAGTTAATTTTCTTGAAATTTAGATATTGAGAAGTAAATCGACTGGAAATCCTGAATTAGGAAAGCTTTGGAAAAAAAATTAACAAATTGGTCTTATGACACCGAGTCAAATTACTAATGTACTCAAGGGTTACGAATAGTGAAGCGAGTTCGTTGTTAAATTTTGATTCATCAAAATAAAGAATAATAAAATAGTTTCAATTTAAATAACATTTTAAGGTGCTTAATGGTGTTGCTGGTAATTTACTATAGAATGTGCTGTTTGATGATCGATCGAATATATAATTTTAATCCCAAGTCGATTTTATATGAGCGATTCGTACCGTGTGAATCAAAACCGCGTGAATTAAAAATCCGCGTTAAAATTGATTTTTTATGTGATTTTTTATCCACGCCTGTTCACGCCGCCGCCGCCGCCGCCGATAAAGCCAACGGCGCGCCGCGCATGACGCCGCCGCCGGGGCAAAGAGCCACTACGCCGCCGCCGCCGATTATATGACCGGCGACAGGTCTAATCGTAACACTTCCCAGCGGGCCTTGCGCTTTTTCCACCCACACATGTCTTTTGTCTTGACGCATTCACCACCAGTCCAACTTTTGTTGCTTCACGTTTCAGGCGGTGTACATTTCTGTCACCTTGCAAATGTTCGGTCGACAATGTCCATGTCATCATAAACAAATAAATTAGCTGAATCTGTTGAAAATCGTACCCCAGCTGTACCAGCTCTCCAGCAGCACCTTCTAGCATTTATTTATTCAGACTAAGGCCGAAGTGGCCTGTGCGGTATGTAAGAGTCTTCTCCATTCGGCTCGGTCCATGGCAACACGTCGCCAGCCACGCAGTCTACGGAGGGTCCGCAAGTCATCTTCCACCTGATCGATCCACCTTGCCCGCTGCGCACCTCGCCTTCTTGTGCCCGTCGGATCGTTGTCGAGAACCATTTTCACCGGGTTATTGTCCGACATTCTGGCTGACGTGCCCGGCCCACCGCAGTCGTCCGATTTTCGCGGTGTGAACGATGGATGGTTCTCCCAACAGCTGATGCAACTCGTGGTTCATTCGCCTCCTCCATGTACCGTCCGCCATCTGCACCCCACCATAGATGGTACGCAGCACTTTCCTTTCGAAAACTCCGAGTGCGCGTTGGTCCTCCACGAGCATCGTCCAGGTCTCGTGTCCGTAGAGGACTACCGGTCTAATGAGCGTTTTGTAGATGGTCAGTTTGGTACGGCGGCGAACTCTATTCGATCGAAGCGTCTTGCGGAGTCCAAAGTATGCACGATTTCCAGCCACTATACGCCTCCGAATTTCTCTGCTGGTATCATTTTCGGCAGTCACCAGTGAGCCCAAGTACACAAATTCTTCTACCACCTCGATTTCATCACCACCGATGCCAACTCGCGGTGGGTGGCTCACATTGTCTTCTCTTGAACCTCTTCCTATCATGTACTTCGTCTTCGACGTGTTGATGACTAGTCCGATCCGCTTGGCTTCCCTCTTTAGTCTGATGTAGGCTTCCTCCATCTTCTCAAAGTTACGTGCCATAATATCTATGTCGTCGGCGAAGCCAAATAGCTGGACGGTCTTATTGAAAATTGTACCACTCGTGTTAATCCCTGCCCTTCGTATTACTCCCTTCCAAAGCGATGTTGAATAGCAGACACGAAAGAGCATCACCTTGCCGTAACCCTCTGCGCGTTTCGAGAATCTCGAGAATGCCCCTGAAACTCGAACTACGCACATCACCCGATCCATCGTCGCCTTGATCAACCGTGTCAGTTTATCCGGAAATCCGTTTTCGTGCATTAGCTGCCATAGCTGGTCCCGATCGATTGTATCATATGCGGCTTTGAAGTCGATGAATAGATGATGTGTGGGCACGTTGTATTCGCGGCACTTCTGCAGTACTTGGCGAATGGCGAACACCTGGTCCGTGGTGGAGCGTTCGCCCATAAAACCCGCCTGGTACTGCCCCACGAACTCCCTTGCAATTGGTGCTAGTCGACGGCATAAAATTTGGGAGAGTACCTTGTAGGCGGCGTTCAGCAATGTGATTGCGCGGTAGTTGCTACAATCCAGCTTATCGCCCTTGTAAATGGGACACACGACACCTTCCATCCACTCCTGCGGCAAACTTCCTCCTCCCAAATCTTGGTAATGACCCAGTGCAGCGCTCTAGCCAGTGCCTCACCACCGTGTTTAAATAGCTCTCCTGGTAGTTGGTCAACCCCAGGGGCTTTGTTGTTCTTCAGCCGGCCAATCTCCTCCTGGATTTCCTGGAGATCCGGGGCCGGTAGAATTATGTCCTGCGCGCGTTCTCCCAGGTCCATCACCATACCGCCATCTTCGTCTGCCACATCGCCATTCAGGTGCTCTTCGTAGTGCTGCTGCCACCTTTGGATCACCTCACGCTCGTTCGTAAGAAGGTTCCCGTTTATGTCCTTGCACATATCAGGCTGTGGCACGTGGCCCTTACGTGAACGGTTCAACTTCTCATAGAACTTTCGTGTGTTATTAGTGCGGTACAGTTGCTCCGTCTCTTCACGGTCTCGATCTTCCTGCTGACGCTTTTTCCTCCGGAAAACCGAGTTTTGTCTGTTCCGCGCCTGTTTATATCGTGCCTCGTTCGCCCTCGTGCGGTGTTGCAGCAATCTCGCCCATGCTGCATTCTTCTCTTCTACTAACTGCTCACATTCGCCGTCATACCAGTCGTTTCTCTGATTCGGGGCACCGTGCCAAGTGCAGCGGTTGCGGTGCTACCAATGGCGGATCGAATATCTCTCCAGCCATCTTCAAGAGACGCTGCGCCTAGCTGCTCTTCCGTTGGGAGTGCCACTTCCAGCTGCTGCGCGTATACTTGGGCTAGCCTACCGTCTTGTAGCCGCCCAATATTAAGCCGCGGCGTCCGACTTCGACGCGTGTTGTACACCGTCGAGAGTTTTGAGCGCAGGCAAACTGCAACGAGGTAGTGGTCGGATTCAATATTCGCACTGCGGTAAGTGCGGACGTTCGTGATGTCGGAGAAGAATTTACCGTCGATTAGAACGTGGTCGATTTGGTTTTCCGTTTCTTGGTTAGGTGATCTCCATGTGGCCTTGTGGATATTTTTGCGGGGAAAGAAGGTGCTTCGGACTACCATTCCGCGGGAGGCTGCGAAGTTTATGCATCGTTGGCCGTTGTCATTCGATACGGTGTGCAGACTATCCGGTCCGATGACCGGTCTATACATTTCCTCCCTTCCTACCTGCGCGTTCATGTCACCGATGACGATTTTGACGTCCCGCAGTGGGCATCCATCGTATGTCTGCTCCAGCTGTGCGTAGAACGCTTCTTTCTCGTCGTCGGGTCTCCCTTCGTGTGGGCAGTGCACGTTGATGATGCTATAGTTGAAGAAACGGCCTTTAATCCTCAGCTTGCACATCCTTGCGTTGATTGGCTGCCACCCAATCACGCGTTGGCGCATCTTTCCCAGCACTATGAAGCCGGTTCCCAGCTCGTTGGTGGTGCCACAGCTTTGGTAGAAGGTAGCCGCCCGATGCCCGCTTTTCCACACTTTCTGTCCTGTCCAGCAAATCTCCTGCAGCGCCACAACGTCGAAGTTGCGGGGATGTAATTCATCGTAGATCATCCTGTCGCAACCTGCGAAACCTAGCGACTTGCAGTTCCATGTTCCAAGCTTCCAATCGTGATCCTTTATTCGTCGCCTAGGTCTTTGCCGATTATATCGAGTCGCATTATCTCTTATATTGTTCGTAATTATTGGTTTTCCAGGCGGCTTATTGGGCCTGCGCAAACCTCCTGTCTCGCCGGAGGGCCGTCGTGTCAGGGCTGTTTAGCGTCCCACCTAACACCAGGACTTGGGCTTGTGCGCTTTGAGCGGCACACGGTCGCTTTGGCGGAGCCTACTTGCGGATACATGCAGCTTTTTATAGAGGTTTAACAGGGCCCACTGTCAAACCCCACCACATCCTAGGCAGGCGCCACAACTCGCAGATGGCCTGGGGAGGGAACGTCAAGCCCTTGGACAAAGTCCCTGCTGCCCCCTGAGGGTGTCTCCAGGTGTCCATTCGAATATTCTTCCGTGCAAAATAGGTGCGGCAAAATTGACTAACCTCTGGTCGTTGTCATTGGTTTTAGTAAAGACACTATAAACAAAGACGGGAAATGTTCCAATTGGAATTCCAAATTTACTGTCAGTGTCATTCCAATCGAGCGAGAGATCTGTCATTCCAAAAAATCGCGCGTAACATTTGGTAAGGGCTATTTCAAATATCACAAATACACATGTTTCAATTATTATTTTGTTACTTTTTGATTGTTTTGAGCTAATCAACCCCAACAAATGGTTAAAAATTAAGTTTACTTGTTTACCGTGAATTCACAACCCGATTTGGTTTGGTGAAAAAATTCAATATTTTTGATTCATGAAAATCTCTAAAGACAATTTGAAATGTTCATGCAGCATCAGCAGTGTTGCACATTCGGGGTTGCCGGTTGATTTGTTTGTTCGGGGATCAGATTTCGCGTCTTTGTATATAGTGTCTTTAGTATTTAGTTCCTTGGAAGCTCTTTTTTGCCTTTCTCGTATACAAAGTATACGTAAAGGCTATATGTTCGCTCCAAAAACAAACTTTTTATAGGAGGCTCGGAGACCCATAGTGTTATATACCGATCGACTCAGCTCGACGAATCGAGGTGATGTCTGTGTGTGTGTATGTGTGTGTGTATGTATGTGTGTGTGTATGTGTGTGTATGTGCGCAAAAAATCTAGCCCACTTTTCAGGCACTTATCCCTAACCGATTTGCTCGCAACAAGTTGCATTCGACGCAGAATCCTGTCCCATTGTTTCCTATTGACAATTGGCCGGATCGGACTATGGGCTCAAGTTATGGTCAAAATACTTTTCTTTAGGCAACAACGAGTGGAAAAGTCTAGCTCACTTTTCAGGCACTTAACCCTAACCGATTTGCTCGCAACAAGTTGCATTCGACGCAGAATCCCGTCTCATTGTTTCGTATTGACAATTGGCCGGATCGGACTATGGGCTCAGAAGTTATGGTCAAAATACTTTTTTCTAGGCAACAACGAGTGGAAAAGTCTAGCCCACTTTTCAGCCACTTAGCCCTAACCGATTTGCTCACAACAAGTTGCATTTGACGCAGAATCCTGTCCCATTGTTTCCTATTGACAATTGGCCGGATCGGACTATGGGCTCAGAAGTTATGGTCAAAATACTTTTCTTTAGGCAACAACGAGTGGAAAAGTCTAGCCCACTTTTCAGGCACTTAGCCCTAACCGATTTGATCGTAACAAGTTGCATTCGACGCAGAATCCTGTCCCATTGTTTCCTATTGACAATTGGCCAGATCGGACTATGGGCTCAGAAGTTATGGTCAAAATACTTTTCTTTAGGCAACAACGAGTGGAAAAGTCTAGCCCACTTTTCAGGCACTTAGCCCTAACCGATTTGCTCGCAACAAGTTGCATTCGACGCAGAATCCTGTCCCATTGTTTCCTATTGACAATTGGCCGGATCGGACTATGGGCTCAGAAGTTATGGTCAAAATACTTTTCTTTAGGCAACAACGAGTGGAAAAGTCTACCCAACTTTTCAGGCACTTAGCCCTAACCGATTTGATCGCAACAAGTTGCATTCGACGCAGAATCCTGTCCCATTGTTTCCTATTGACAATTGGCCAGATCGGACTATGGGCACAGAAGTATATGATTCAAAATACTTTTTTTTAGGCAACAACGAGTGGAAAAGTCTAGCCCACTTTTCAGGCACTTAGCCCTAACCGATTTGCTCGCAACAAGTTGCATTTGACGCAGAATCCTGTCCCATTGTTTCCTATTGACAATTGGCCGGATCGGACTATGGGCTCAGAAGTTATGGTCAAAATACTTTTTTTTAGGCAACAACGAGTGGAAAAGTCTAGCCCACTTTTCAGGCACTTAGCCCTAACCGATTTAATCGTAACAAGTTGCATTCGACGCAGAATCCTGTCCCATTGTTTCCTATTGACAATTGGCCGGATCGGACTATGGGCTCAGAAGTTATGGTCAAAATACTTTTTTTAGGCAACAACGAGTGGAAAAGTCTAGCCAACTTTTCAGGAGCTTAGCCTTAACCGATTTGCTCGCAATAAGTTGCATTTGACGCAGAATCCTGTCCCATTGTTTCCTATTGACAATTGGCCGGATCGGACTATGGGCTCAGAAGTTATGGTCAAAATACTTTTCTTTAGGCAACAACGAGTGGAAAAGTCTAGCCCACTTTTCAGGCACTTAGCCCTAACCGATTTGATCGTAACAAGTTGCATTCGACGCAGAATCCTGTCCCATTGTTTCCTATTGACAATTGGCCAGATCGGACTATGGGCTCAGAAGTTATGTTAAAAATACTTTTCTTTAGGCAACAACGAGTGGAAAAGTCTAGCCCACTTTTCAGGCACTTAGCCCTAACCGATTTGCTCGCAACAAGTTGCATTCGACGCAGAATCCTGTCCCATTGTTTCCTATTGACAATTGGCCAGATCGGACTATGGGCACAGAAGTTATGGTCAAAATACTTTTTTTTAGGCAACAACGAGTGGAAAAGTCTAGCCCACTTTTCAGGCACTTAGCCCTAACCGATTTGATCGTAACAAGTTGCATTCGACGCAGAATCCTGTCCCATTGTTTCCTATTGACAATTGGCCAGATCGGACTATGGGTACAGAAGTTATGGCCAAAATACATTTTTTTAGGCAACAACGAGTGGAAAAGTCTAGCCAACTTTTCAGGAGCTTAGCCTTAACCGATTTGCTCGCAATAAGTTGCATTTGACGCAGAATCCTGTCCCATTGTTTCCTATTGACAATTGGCCGGATCGGACTATGGGCTCAGAAGTTATGGTCAAAATACTTTTCTTTAGGCAACAACGAGTGGAAAAGTTCAGCCCACTTTTCAGGCACTTAGCCCTAACCGATTTGCTCTCGCAACAAGTTGCATTCGACGCAGAATCCTGTCCCATTGTTTCCTATTGACAATTGGCCAGATCGGACTATGGGCTCAGAAGTTAATGTCAAAATCAGGGTTCGTAATGCTCACTCAATCTCAGGAGCACATGATTTTTTCCCTCACGCAAGTTTTCGGGGAGAAATCGCTTTTCGGGAAAGAAAACAGCCTGGAGGTGATAACAATTTTTGCTCACTTCGATTGCCGCTAAACGTTGGTTTGCTCGTTTTCTTTCATTTTCGAGTCTTTTCGGGGCATCATCAAGGCAAATGGTAGTAGCTTATGTGGAACAAATAACTTAACGCTTTCATACAGATAACGTGGTGGTGTGGCTAGAGTAAGCGCATCCCCACAGCTATTATTGTTACTATTCTGGGTTCGAATCCCGGCGCGGCCATACAACTTTGTAATTGTTCTGCGATAATTCTCGCGAAAAGTGAGCGAGAGGTAAAAGTAATGAAACGAAAAAGGATTTTCATCTAATAGGCAAGATTTTCGTTCATCTTCCAATGCTAATTCTAGAGAAAAGATTGATAGGTGAAAGATGATCCTCAACATAAACAACGAAAAAAAAATTTCCCTTGGCCCGAAAACGCTTGCTTTGGTCTCATTGAAACGAAAAGTCGAAACCCTGGTCAAAATACTTTTTTTTAGGCAACAACGAGTGGAAAATTCTCACCCACTTTTTTAGGCAGCACTTAACCCTAACCGATTTGCTCGCAACAAGTTGCATTCGACACAGAATCCTGTCCCATTGTTTTCTATTTACAATTGGCCGGATCGGACTATGGGCTCAGAAGTTATGGTCAAAATACTTTTTCTCATAAAAAATTTATAGCTCACTTTTTTAGCACTTACCCTCAACCAATTTCCTCGCAACAGGTTGCATTCGACGCAAAAACATGTCCCATTGTTTCCTATTCAAAATTGGCCAGATCGGACTATGGGCTCGATAGATATGCCCAAAATATGTTTTTCTTCATTCCAAAAGTGCGTAGAAATTACTCACTCGAAAAAAAAAACGAGAAAGGCACCATCACCGCTAGGTGGATTAATCTGGGTTTTTTTCAATGGCTTGGCAAAAGAACACTTCCCTTCGGACCTGTGCATTGTATCACTGATGATGAGCTTCACAAAGAAAGGAAAGCGACAAGTGAGGAATATGAAATGAGTAGTGTGAAGTTATTGATGAGAAGTGAGATTTATTTATTTATTATCAGACTAAGGCCGGAGTGGCCTGTGCTGCACATAAAAGTCTTCTCCGTTCAGCTCGGTCCATGGCTGCACGTCGCCAACCACGCAGTCTGCGGAGGGTCCGCAAATCGTCCTCCACCTGATCGATCCACCTTGCTCGCTGTGCACCTCACCTTCTTGTTCCCGTCGGATCGTTGTCGAGAACCATTTTCACCGGATTACTGTCCGACATTCTGGCTACGTGCCCGGCCCACCGCAGTCTTACGATTTTCGCGGTGTGAACGATGGATGGTTCTCCCAACAGCTGATGCAACTCGTGGTTCATTCGCCTCCTCCACGTACCATCCGCCATCTGCACCCCACCGTAGGTCTCGTGTCCGTAGAGAACTACCGGTCTAATAAGCGTTTTGTAGATAGTCAGTTTGGTACGGCGGCGAACTCTATTCGATCGGAGCGTCTTACGGAGTCCAAAGTACGTACGATTTCCAGCCACTATGCGCCTCCGAATTTCTCTGCTGGTATCGTTATCGGCGGTCACCAGTGAGCCCAAGTACACGAATTCTTCAACCACCTTGATAGAACTCGATACAAACTCGTGGTGGGTGGCTTACATTGAGCCTTTTCCTATCACGTACTTCGTCTTCGACGTGTTGATGACTAGTCCAATCCGTTTAGCTTCGTTTTTCAGTTTAATGTAGGCATCCTCCATAATCTCAAAGTTACGTGCCATGATATCAATGTCGTCGGCGAAACCAAATAACTGGACGGATCACTCGTGTCAATCCCTGCCCTTCGTATTACTCCCTCCAAATCGATGTTGAATAGCAGACACGAAAGACCATCATCTTACTGTAACCCTCTACGCGTTTCGAAGAGACTCGAGAATGCCCCTGAAACTCGAACTACGCACATCACCCGATCCATCGTCGCCTTGATCAACCGTATCAGTTTATTCGGCAATCCGTTTTCGTGCATTAGTTGCCATAGCTGGTCCCGATCGATTTATCATATGCGGCTTTGAAGTCGATAAATAGATGATGCGTGGGCACGTTGTATTCGCGGCATTTCTGCAATACCTGACGAATGGCGATCACCTGGTCTGTGGTAGAGCGTTCAACCATAAATCCCGCCTGGTACTGACCCACGAACTCTCTTGCAATTGGTGTTAGTCGGCGGCATAAAATTCGGGAGACCTTGTAGGCGGCGTTCAGCAATGTGTTTGCGCGGTAGTTGCTACAATCCAGCTTATCGCCCTTTTTGTAGATGGGACACACGACACCTTCCATCCACTCCTGCGGTAGAACCTCATCCTCCCAAACCTTGGTAATCACCCAGTGCAGCGTTCTGGCTAGTGCTTCACCATCGTGTTTAAACAGCTCTCCTGGTAGTTGGTCCACTTCAGGGCTTTGTTGTTTTCAGACGGCCGATCTCCTCCTGGATTTCCTGGAGATTCGGAGCCGGAAGTCGCATGTCCTGCGCGCGTGCTCCTAGGTTCATTACCATACCTCCACCGTTGTCTGCCATATCGCCATTCAGGTGCTCTTCGTAGTGCTGCCGCCACCTTTGGATCACCTCACGCTCGTTTGTAAGAAGGTTCCCGTTTATGTCCTTACACATATCGGGCTGTGGTCCTTACGTGAACGGTTCAACTTCTCATAGAGCTTTCGTGCGTTATTAGAGCGGTACAGTTCCTCCGTCTCTTCACGGTCTCGATCTTCCTGCTGGCGCTTTTTCCTCCGGAAAATCGAGTTTTGTCTGTTCCGCGCCCGTTTGTATCGTGCCTCGTTCGCCCTCGTGCGGTGTTGCAGCAATCTCGCCCATGCTGCATTCTTCTCCTCAACTAACTGCTCACATTCGCCGTCATACCCGTCGTTTCTCTGATCCGGAGCCACCGTGCCTAGTGCAGCGGTTGCGGTGCTTCCAATGGCGGATCGAATATCTCTCCAGCCATCTTCAAGAGATGCTGCGCCTAGCTGCTCTTCCGTTGGGAGTGCCACTTCCAGCTGCTGCGCGTAGTCTTGGGCTAGTCTACCGTCTTGTAGCCGCCCAATGCTAAGCCGCGGCGGACGACTCCGACGCGTGTTGATCACCGTCGAGAGTTTTGAGCGCAGACATACTGCAACGAGGTAGTGGTCGGATTCAATATTCGCACTGCGGTAAGTGCGGACGTTCGTGATGTCGGAGAAGAATTTACTGTCGATTAGAACGTGGTCGATTTGGTTTTCCGTTACTTGATTAGGTGATTTCCATCTGGCCTTGTGGATATTCTTACGGGAGAAGAAAATGCTTCGGACTACCATTCCGCGGGAGGCTGCAGAGTTCATGCATCGTTGGCCGTTGTCGTTCGATACGGTATGCAGACTATCCGGTCCGATGACCGGTCTATACATTTCCTCCCTTCCTACCTGAGCGTTCATGTCACCGATGACGATTTTGACGTCCTGCAGTGGGCATCCATCGTATGTCTGCTCCAGCTGCGCATAGAACGCTTCTTTCTCGTCGTCGGATCTCCCTTCGTGTGGGCAGTGCACGTTGATGATGCTATAGTTGAAGAAACGGCCTTTTATCCTCAGCTTGCACATCCTTGCGTTGATTGGCTGCCACCCAATCACGCGTTGGCGCATCTTTCCCAGCACTATGAAGCCGGTTCCCAGCTCGTTGGTGGTGCCACAGCTTTGGTAGAAGGTAGCCGCTCGATGCCCGCTTTTCCACACTTTCTGTCCTGTCCAGCAGATTTCCTGCAGCGCTACGACATCAAAGTTACGGGGATGTAATTCATCGTAGATTATCCTGTCGCAACCTGCGAAGCCTAGCGACTTGCAGTTCCATGTTCCAAGCTTCCAATCGTGATCCTTTATTCGTCGTCTAGGTCGTTGCCGATTGTATCGAGTCGTATTATCTTCTATGTCGTTCGTAATAGTTGTTTTTAAAGGCGGCTTATTGGGCCTGCGCAAACCTCCTGTCTCGCCGGAGGGCCGTCGTGTCAGGGCTGTTTAGCGTCCCACCTAACACCAGGACTTGGGCTTGTGCGCTTTGAGCGGCACGGTCGCTTTGGCCGAGCCTACTTGCGGATACATGCAGCTTTTTATAGAGGTTTAACAGGGCCCACTGTCAAACCCCACCACATCCTAGGCAGGCGCCACAACTTGCAGATGGCATGGGGAGGGATCGTCAAGCCCTTGGACATAGTCCCTGCTGCCTATGAGAAGTGAGATGTGATAAGCAAAAAAGAAGGTTGAAGGAAGAAGAGAAGAGACAGATGAAAGAAAGAAGAAAAATACAAAAAATAAGAAGAAGGAAGGAGAAAAAAGAAAAAAGGAAGAAAGAAAATAATAAGACCAAGAAGCATGAAAGAAGAAGGAGAAGAAGGGACAAAGAAGAAGGAAGAATGAAAGAGGAAAAAGATAAAAGGAAGAAAGAAGAAAGAAGAACGAAGAAGGAAAAAAGAAGAAGGAAAAAGGATGAAAGAAGAAGAAAAATGGATGGAAGAAGAAAGAAAAGGCAGAGAGAAGAAGGAAGAGAGTAAAACAAATAAAGGAAGAGGGAAGAAAACAAAAGGAAAAAAGAAAGAGGGAAAATGAAAGAAAGAAAATAGGAAGAAGAACAAAAAAATGAACAAGAATATAAAAATAATAAAAGAAAATGTTCGAAAATGGAGAAAGAGGAATAAGAGGAAAAAGGAAGTACGAAGATGGATGAAGGCAGAAGATAGAGGAAAAAAAGGAAGAAGAAAGGAGAAAAAAGGAAGAGGGAAGAAAAAAGAAGCTAGAAGATAGAAGAAAGAAGAAAGAAGGAAGAAGAAATAAGCGAAAAGAAAGTAGGGAGAATGCAGAAAAAAAAGGAAAAGTGAAGGAGGAATAAAGAAAAAAAGAATAAAGTAGAAAGACTGAAAAAAGAAGGATGGATACGGCAGAAAAAAGGTAGTAGGAAGAAGAAAGAATGAAGAAGGGCAATGGGAAAAGGAAGAAGAAGGAAGAACAAAAGAATGGAAAAAAGAAAATAAAATATTGAAAATAAAGAAAGGAGAAAAAAGGATTTTTTTTTCTTATTTCTGAATGTCCTTGTCTCATTTCGCGCTTCTCTTATTTTACATTCCACTTCTCACTTCTTAGTTCCCAATTCTCACTTCGCCCAATTCTCAACACGCAGATGCGATCACTTATCGGCCTGGTGGGCTGCAGAATTGATACATCTGTGAAGTATCATCTGATATTCTCGTACGCACTTCTTTTGCATCAAGTCATGCGAGGCAAATCGTATCTCATGATGATGAATTGTTTTCAAAAACCGAAATAAAATTGTAATTTTAAATGATGTCCAAGCCAGGCCTTTGATTGACTACGAAAGATACTAACTACTAACTAAGTAACGGTTGCAATTCTGAAACATGGCTAACATATCTGTGATTGTTCAATTTGTAGAATTTCAAAAGTTTATTTTTGTCCGTAAAGGAATTACTGGCATTCCTGTTTGCAACACACGCTATAATCTGCTATCAAAACTATCTTAACACCACCAAGTGAAACTTCCACCGCAGATCAGCGGCAGAGAGGAAACCCATTTGAGTTTTCTTTTGTACCGACACTAACTACTTTCCATCTTGAATTTCCCATCTACCCTATCATTAAGCCAACCGAACGGCCAGAAGTCATCCCTTGTCGCATCAGCCAGCCGAAGACAACACATCCCATTCAGTGCGTTTCGTTTATCAGCGCCCGGTAATCTCTATAATAAATATAAATTAATGTTTATATTTGCTTTACACTTGACTTGCTCGTTTCGGTGAAAAGGTAGAGCGAGCTGCTTTCCCTGTTACCAGTGCAGTGCTGGACTGGACCACCCCCCCCCCCGTGCCTTGACACAAACAAATGGCCATCCAAAGTGACGACTTTCTTGAAGAAAGTTGCACAAGTGGAAGATTGAGTGCCACGGAGAGGGCACGCCACGGCAACCTTCGTCAAACTGCTCACTCGACCGGTGCTGGTACCAGTCCATTTGGAACGTAAGAAAAGGGGTTTATCTAAATGCAAAAACTTTTCCCGTAAAATCCGGTGAAGAGGCTGGAAGGTAGATATCTATGGCTGGACTGGCGGGATTCGCCTTTGATTGTGCTGGTACATGTACGGAGGACGAAAGGTTGAAGAAGTATTTGAGTTGTGCTGAGACTTGAAGGCACTAGACTTAGTTTACTGACGTGTAGCAGCATCTTCAAGTGTGATCAAATTCAATTAACAGTAACATATTCTCTGATAGAGGACTTCTGCTGAAGCGTGAATAGGACTTGGGGGGTATTAGTTTTCGGTGCGTTTGAACTAATGGCTCTGTAATTGCACGAGATTGTGTAGGCGAAGAACTTCTTGAAATAATATTTAGTGTACAGAAGGGTTTTTGTTGTATTTATTACCCCCAGACAGTTTAACGGAAAACGACATACTTCCATGCCTACAGGAAAGTTGAAAAAAGCTTAATCTGAATATATTCTAACCTGGAATAAAATTCAAACCTTTCGCATGTCTGATTTGTAGCCGCAGGTATCATCAATAATAACGGGCTATGAAAGTCTTTTGTACAAGTGTATAATGTTTTATGGTAGGATCGTATTGGATCCAATTCTGTGGGAATATTTTAATTTCCCTCGGAAAATCCAAGGGTAGATAATTTTTCGAACATAAAACTCATTTAAAGTCACTTTACATAGTTTTAAAGGTTGACATTCGACGATGATGTACCAATTAAATAATCCCAGTTTTTTTGCTCAAGCATGTACTTCAACAATGAAAGAGCACCAATAATAATAATTATTTATGAGTTAAATTTTTTAATGTTGAACAAGTGCCTTGTAAAACAAGCATTCGATTAAAAATGCCTACGTCACAAAATTTTCATAAGCTTGCAAGCAATGATTACAATTTGCAACATCCATCATTTATTGACATGTTATGATAAACTGAATTGCCTTACACTTCATCCCGAACGTGTAGGTCTCAGACTTGAGTAAAACTGGCATAACAAGGGAAAATATTACCGATCATTATTCTTTATTATAATAAGCAGCCTCCGACTGGAATCCCCCGCACCCCATCACCCAGACCCGATCTCCAGAGATTTAACCATTTTTCACGTCACATCACTTGTCACCGGGCGCGCGCGCGTATAGCACCTTGTTATTGTCTTTCCCTTTTATCGGGGATCGTTCCACTTTTAATCGAATTTCATGTCCCACGGAAGTCAGTGGCAACAAGACAGCCACCACCTTGCAGCGCGCGGCTGCAATCCAACCCGAGCGAAGACCAGACGCGAAGAGGTGTCAATTTTTCACCGAATCAATTTATTACCGGATTAGCGTCAGTTTACTACTTGTTACAACATAAAGAGACTTCCGCGGAGCTGAAGTCCCGTCCCGATGCCCGAGGCAGCGTGAAATTGGCGACGTTTATTGATTCCCAGCCAGCCAAAAGCAAGCTCACACGGTAGTCCGTCGGTTGTCGTCGTCGTCGTCATCGGTTGACACTTAAGCCTGGCCGGGAGAAGATAAGTTTTCTAAAGTATGGATTTTCCACTCGGAATGGCCGTAGATTGACGGTGGTTTTCCATCAGCGACAGGCCAGGACACGGTGGATCTATTTGTCATGCAACCGTTTTGACAGGTGCTCGTTACCAACCAAGGAACAAAGTCAGTTTTTGGTGTAATCCCGGTAGAGTGATTGTTTTATGGTTTAGCTTCCGATTGGGGAGAGTCCGGTGAAGGATTTATAGTCTTCGTCAGGTTCTAAATTGATAAATGTTGTGCTTCAACGATTCAACATCTCTCAAAATACTTACAACTTCTTCAAGCACAACAACAAACCTTTAATCACTCAACAAAATTTAATTACTAATTTCCAACAAATGTTTTGCATGAATTTAATTAATTACACTTCATCGCAGCTTCTCCATCCGGCGACGCAGAACCTTAGTTCGCACTTGAAACAAATGCTTTATAACGGAAACCCCTTTCCAGGATGTGGCACCTTTGCATGCATCTTTTTCATAGGAAGCAGCATCTTCATTTGCATAAAATCCTTCCAGACTTCGTCAGCACTTTTTTGCCTTGTGGTGGATGTTGCCTTACCTTCTGAAACAGGGTCGGCTGACGAATGATTATTCAATTTTGGATTGGATTTGGATTTGGATTGAACTTGGATTGAATTTGGATAAGATTTGGATTGGATTTGGATTGGATTTGGATTGAACTTGGATTGAATTTGGATAAGATTTGGATTGGATTTGGATTGGATCTGGATTGGATTTTTGCATTTGGATTGGATTTGGATTGAATTTGGATTGGACTTGGATTGAATTTGGATTGGATTTGGATTGGATTTGGATTGGATTTGGATTGGATTTGGATTGGATTTGGGTTGGATTTGGATTGGATTTGGGTTGGATTTGGATTGGATTTGGATTGGATTTGAATTGAATTTGGGTTGGATTTGGATTGGATTTGAATTGAATTTGGGTTGGTTGGATTGAATTTGGATTGGTTGGATTGGTTGGATTGATTTGGATTGATTTGGATTGGATTTAGATTGGTTTGGATTGATTTGAATTGAATTTGGGTTGGATGCGGATTGGATTTCAATTGGATTTAGATTGGATTTGGTTTGATTGGATTGATTTGGATTGGATTTGAATTGGATTTGGATTGATTTGGATTGGATTTGGATTGGATTTGGATTGATTTGGATTGAATTTGGATTGGATTTGGATTGATTTGGATTTGGATTGGATTTGGATTGGATTTGGATTGGATTTGGATTGGATTTGGATTGGATTTGGATTGGATTTGGGCTGGATTTGGATAGGATTTGGGTTGGATTTGGATTGGATTTGGGTTGGATTTGGATTGGATTTGAATTGAATTTGGGTTGGATTTGGATAAGATTTGGATTGGATTTGGATTGGATCTGGATTGGATTTGGATTGGATTTGGATTGGATTTGGATTGGATTGGATTTGGATTGGATTTGGATTGGATTTGGATTGGATTTGAATTGGATTTGGATTGGATTTGGATTGGATTTGGATTGGATTTGGATTTGGATTCCATTTGGATTGGATTTGGATTGGACTTGGATTGGATTTGGATTTGGATCGGATTTTGATTGGATTTAGATTGGAGTTGGATTGGATTTAGATTGGATTGGATTGGATTTAGATTGGATTAAGATTTGATTTAGATTTGATTTGAATTGGATTTGGATCGGATTTTGATTGGATTTGGATTGCATTTGGATTGGATTTGGTTTGGATTTAGATTGGATTCGGATTGGATTTGGATTGGATTTAGATTGGATTGGATTTGGATTGGATTTAGATTGGATTAAGATTGGATTTAGATTTGATTTGAATTGGATTGGACTAGGATTGGATTTGGATTGGATTTGAATTTGGATTGCATTTGAATTGGATTGGATTTGGATTTGGATTGGATTTGGATTAGATTTGGATTGAATTTGGATTGGATTTTGATTAGATTTAGATTGGATTAAGATTGGATTTAGATTTGATTTGAATTGGATTGGATTTGGATTTTGATTGGATTTGGATTTTATTTGAATTATATTTGGATTGGATTTGGATTGGATTTGGATTTGGACTGGATTGGATTTGGATTGGCTTTGAATTGGATTTGGATTGGATTGGATTTGAATTAGATTTGGATTGGATTTGGATTGGATTTGGATTGGATTTGGATTGGATTGGATTTGGATTGTATTTGGATTGGATTTTAATTGCAATTGGATTGGATTTGGAGTGGATTTGGATTGTATTTGGATTGGATTTGGATTGGTTTTGGATTTTGATTGGATTTGGATTGGATTTGGATTGGATTTGGATTGGATTTGGATTGGATTTGGATTGGATTTGGATTGGATTTGTATTGGATTTGATTTGGATTGAATTTGGATTGGATTTGGATTGGATATGGATTGGATTTAGATTGGATTCGGATTGGATTTGAATTGGATCTAGATTGGATTGGATTAATATTGGATTTGGAGTGAATTTGAATTGGATTTAGATTGGATTTGAATTTGATTGGATTGAATTTTGATTGGATTTGGATTGAATTTGGATTTGATTTGGATTTGGATTGGATTTGGATTGGATTTGGATTGCATTGGATTTGGATTGGATTTGGATTGGATTTTGATAGGATTTGGATTTGGATTGGATTCGTATTGGATTTGGATCTGGATTGGATTTGTATTGGATTTGGATTGGATTTGGATTGGATTTGGATTGGATTTAGATTGGATTTGGATTGGATTTGGATTGGATTTGGATTGGATTTGGATTGGATTTGGATTGAATTTGGATTGGATTTGGATTGGATTTGGATTTGGATTGGATTTGGATTTGATTTGGATTTGGATTGGATTTGAATTGGATCTTGATTGGATTGGATTAATATTGGATTTGGAGTGGATTTAGATTGGATTTAGATTTGATTTGAATTGGATTTGGATCGGATTTGTATTGGATTTGTAGTGGATTTGAATTGGATTTGGACTGAATTTGAATTGGATTTGGATTGGATTTGGATTGGATTTGGATTGGATTTGGATTTGGAATGAATTCGGATTGAATTTGGATTGGATTTGGATTGGATTTGAATTGGATTTGGATTGAATTTGTATTGGATTTATATTGGATTCGGATTGGATTTGAATTGGATCTAGTTTGGATTGGATTTGGATTGGATTTGGATTGGATTTGAATTCGACTTGGATTCGATTTGGATTGGATTTGGATTGGCTTTCGATCAGATTCATCTTGGATTTGAATTGGATTTGGATTGAATTTGAATTGGATTTAGACTGGATTTGGATTCGATTTGGATTGGATTTGGATTGGATTTGTATTCGATTTGGATCGAATTTGGATTGGATTTTGATTGGATTTGGATTTGATTTAGATTGGAATTGGATTTGATTTGGATTGGATGGGTTTTTGTTGAGACTGCAACCTTCGTGCTGCTTTGTCTGCTCTGCCGCGTCTGCTCTGCATGAAATCTCGTTTGAACTGGGGATTATATCCAATCCAGCAAGTTGTTTGTATGGAATGTGGATGCACGTACGAGATTAGTTGATTTATCTATTTTCAAAAAAAGGTTCCAACTGAAGGCCCTAAATAGTAAAAATCAGTATTTTCAAAACAATACAAAGAAGCGTTGGATCGAACGGTAAAAAAATTAAAATCCATCGGCTGAGATATAGAAGCTCAAAGTGTATCATTTTGTCGTGGCGGTCCCCGATTTCACAATCGCAAAGTGTTTACCAATATAGAAAACTCATACATAGTCCTACGTCAATAAATATCCTATTTAAATTTAATCACTCATTTTTGCTGCACTCATTCTTGTCTGATTGGCTTGCAACATGTTGCATTTATTCTTGTCCCATTGCTTCCTATTTTCTGGATCAGACTATAGGCTTGAAAGTTGTTGCACCCTCCGGGTGCAAGAAAACGATCTCGAGTGGGTTGGTGAACGAACTCAATTAAAAATATGTTTTCATTAATACTTAAACATATAAACAATACAATAAACATACAATCTAGTTTTCTTCCCACAACAAAAACCATCTTCCTTCATTCCTTTTTGCTCTTGTTGTGGTCGTCCCGCATTGTATGTGCTGCGGCGACGCTAAGTGACAACAAAACGAAACGCGTTCGCCGCATCCTAGGTCGGTCGCGTTCGCATCATTCACCCTTTCAGGGCCGTCGGAATTACCCAAGGCAACATTCCCCCACCCGTAAACCCTGTGGCAGCTCTCAGCTGCGCATGGTTTACTCATAACTATTCACTAGCCTTCGGCTTGTTGTAGCTCCGCTACATACGAATGTGGTACTGAATATCCATCAACTAAATGCCATCATCATTCTTCCACTGCTTTGTCAGGCACCTTCCTTGTACAGGCTGAAGGCCCTGCCGCATGATGCATTGGCTTTCTGCGACTTCGCCGCGATCTTCTGCTCTTCGAGCTCTCCATTTCAATACGACTCCGCCGCAATCTTTTGTTCTCCGAGCAGTCTCACCTTTGCTACGCTCTTACTGCTTCGGACGGGGGCCATGTACCGTCCATCCTAGTTGACATCGAACCGCTACGGGTTCTCCAGGTTCTCCTATTCTGGACTCGAGCGGAGCGATCAGGTGTAAATTATCGATTCCTATTAACAACAGCGGTGCTGCTTTACTGTAGCTAAAAATTTCCACCTCCTCCAAGTGAGGAAAATCTGAATAATCTTTTGCATGTACCTTTTGGGAAGGGAGATACAACTTCTTCACCGTTCGAGCATCTACAAGATCGTAGCTGTCCGATGAACCTTGGCTGCAAACCTGGATCTTGATGACTTTCGACTGTCTTTCGTTTTGATGTACTCCGTTCGTCCAGTACATTTGCAGTGGTTGAATTGGTCCATCAGCCTTCAATATTTTGGCCAGCTTGTAATGTATAAGCGTCACAGCCGAACCTTCATCGATCATAGCTAGAGTTTGCACCCGTCTGCTTCCATTTGTCAATGTTACCGGTACCATCCTAAACAGAACTGTCGAATTCAACCGCCGATGACTATTGCATTGAACTTCCAATGGGGTATCATCATGCACAGCTCCACTATGCAATAGAGAATTGTGAAACTCCGGACACCCTTCTACCAAGCAGCACTTCCTTATTCGACAAGGCAGATCTCCATGGTCGTACATGCAGCACGGACACAAATTCAATCGCTCCACAGTTTTCCACCGATCTTCTACACCTTGCTTCAAGAAAACTTGGCAGTGTCGTCCAAAGTGACCTACGTTTTGGCAAACAGAACATTTTACTTCACGGTATTGCGGTTGGTTTGAGGGCTCTGAATTCATCACAACTCTTGGACTATGCTTGTCACTTGGCGACCCTCCGTTCGTTGCTTGAACGAATACTTTCGTTCTCGGTTGCTCTCGTTTCTTGCTCTTCTCGTTTGCTTCCACCTTCTCGAAGGTTGCTTCCAGAGCCTTTTCGACGAGACTTTCCATAAAAGCTCCGAATGTTTCCAAATCGACCGACCGGGCGCGTCGCTTGTATTCTACCCACTCCATAGCATAGTACGAAGGCAGCTTCTGAGCTAAATTCTGCATCAGAATCGGGTTCTTCAGATGGTCAGTCAGTCCTGCTGCTTTAAGGTGTTGCGAAAACTCCTCTACTGCGCTTCCGAACTCTATTACAGACTCCAAGCTCTCCGCGTTGGGTCCTTCTAATTCTTGGATCCGGTTTGCCAGCCTTGTCGACAAGATTTCTGGATTCCCGAATCTCCTCCGCAACTTCTCAACTATCAGCGGAACGTTCTCTGGCAATAGAAGACGATTTCGAACCGTATCCAAAGCTCTGCCGGTCAAAGCCTCTTGCAGTCGCACCAAATTCTCAGCATTGGTGAAGCCACATGACTTGTTCGCCTGCTCGTACGCGCTGATGAAAATTGGCCACTTCTCGACGGCACCGTTGAACTTGGGCAAATTTCTCGGAAACACCTGCCTCGACGCAATCTGTAGACGCGATGGTCCTGTCTCCGCCGCTTTCCCTTTTGTAGAGACTCTCTCCGGAGCGACATCGAACGCATCATCCGAAGAGTGAGCAATAACTTCCCTTTCGAACGATGGCCGGGGAAGTGTGACCTCGGGTATTCCAGCATGACATCTGTCCGTACCCCGCTTTACCTCTGCTTTGCGTAGATTCAATGATTTCACGTTGCTCCGAAGCTTTCTCGGAAACAGATCTTCCAGTTCACCTTCTGTCACATCAGCCTTCGCGCCATCTCCTAATTCCGGAAAATCGTCTGCGTCGAGCACGAAATCCACATCAATCCTCTCCAGATCGATGATTATCTTCAGAGCTGATCTTCTCTCTTCCGGCGGGCAATTCTCTTCCGCTCTAGCTGCAAGATCCCTCGCTGATTATACTCTTCAAGTTCCTCCAGTCGGTTCCACTCTTCGAGTTCTCAGTTCTCTCAAAGCGCGGGTTCGCGTCGACTCCGCCGACGGAACACTAACACCTTTCTTTAAGCACCCACGAACGCGACTGGTATTCTTGACCGGAACAGACTCGGCACGTTTCACGCGGTTACAATACCGACCGATCATGTCCGACAACGCATGCAACAAATCATAGTGATCATCCTCGCTTCCGCTTATGCGCTTCTTGCCTATCTCTGCCTGTCCCTGATCTCCTACTTCTGTCGAATCTTCAACGTCATCGACGTCTTCTATATCATTGTCCTGCGCTATTTCCCTCGTCATATGTCCTTTCGTCAACTTCATCTTTCCCGACTTACCAATCTCTGTGTTACTACTTTTATACCGACCAGTGTGAAAATCACTGGATAGATGACTGTGTTGTCTGGGGCACCCAACGAGGCTCGGATAAATCGATCTTCTCCCAGGCAGGTCCCACAGAATCAGACAACCCCGGCGACCCATTGATTTACGCTCACGCACTCAAAGTGGTACCAATCTCGACACTCTTCACACTGCACGCTAGCATCGAAATCCTCTCCTTGATCACAGCACAGGTATTTGTAGGACATGGTAGTAGATTTTGAGCTGCACTCAGGCAAATGAACATATGAAAAACATAAGGCCAAAGTTATGAATCCACAAGATTGTTCAAAACGGTTGAAACATAAGTCCTTGCATAAGTCCCTCATGCTTTTCAAATCGAGCCCTTCAAATTTCATTCCTGATCGTATAACATTCATTCGTTGCATGTAAAGAATTTCATAAGACTCCTTTTGATATTTCATTTAAACCTAGTTTGAAGGAAATCATAAGGCATCTTATGAAAGACATCATGCTCATTTTAAAGTAAACCTCACAAGAAGTCAACGCAATCATGTTCTCACATATTGTAAAGCTTTCCAAGTCGTCCGGTTGATTTGTACATCCAGGGGGTTTGAATCAATAATTAAGTTGAAGTGTTCTCAAATGCCAATGGTGAAATAATTATGACCCCAAGATTTGCATTAAAGTTTCAATCCAAGTAAAATGTTTAACTTATAATCATACAATCAACTATATGGAGACATTTGGAACACGTTCGTCATCGGTTATTTATTCATATCCCCTTGATGTCCTTGGTACAACCAGAAAGCAAAAACGAAGTCACAAGTATTGATAATAATGAATGAACTAAATTTTAAATTTTGACATTAAGCACATGGCCATAATTGGAGAAAATTTTCATTATACTCAGATAGGGAATTCATAATGCAGCATTTTAAATTGATTAGTATGCAGTAAAATGCAATAATAATTTCATAAAACTGCATTATGAATTAATTAAGATGCTTTATTAAAATTACGAATTTCATAAGGCGTGGTTATGGCCTCCAAATGCTACTTCTGCATTTCATAAGGTAGGGTTATGGATTGATTAATGTCCAGCGATCAACGTTCATAATGCTTCATTGTGATTTCATAAATGAGCCTTAAGAAAATGTTATATTTTGTATTGACCATAAAAAATTATTTCATAATGATTCCTTTTGAATTTCTAATGCAAAACTTGTGGCAAATTTCCAAAAGGCAGCATTATGATATTCGATAGCCAATTTGCCTGAGTGTATGTTGTACCTCCGGGTGCAAGAAAACGATCTCGAGTGGGCTGGTGAACGAACTCAACTAAAAATATATTTTCATTAATACTTAAACATATAAACAATACAATAAACATACAATCTAGTTTTCTCCCACAACAACAAACCTCTTCCTGCTATCTACCTCTATAGGCAAGCGGACGATTCTAAATAAATAATTTAATTCAGTTACAAACAAATTTACAAACTACCAAGGAACAAACTCACAGTAAGTAACGGTAATATGATCTATGCAAGACGATAACGAAACAGGGACTTCAATACAAAGGCTTCGTTACAGCAATGATCTACAAATAACACAATGAATACATCATCTACGCTACACTACAATATTCACAATACTCAACAAATTCTCACATTCAATCTTTCACAATTATACTATCATACACACATTTCATATACGATGGAGTAAAAACCATCTTCCTTCATTCCTTTTTGCTCTTGTTGTGGTCGTCCCGCATTGTATGTGCTGCGGCGACGCTAAGTGACAACAAAACGAAACGCGTTCGCCGCATCCTAGGTCGGTCGCGTTCGCATCATTCACCCTTTCAGGGCCGTCGGAATTACCCACGGCAACAAAAGTTATGACCAAAATACCATTTTTAATATTGCACGAGAAAGGCATCAATATCGATAGGGTGATTAATCAGGTTTTTCTTTTACGGAGACATAGCTGGCAGCAATGCAACCGT